>NC_092177.1:29590795-29755873 GCF_045791955.1 Oncorhynchus clarkii lewisi | reverse complement strand
TAATAGGGTTGTCCATGTGTTTTAATAAGGTTGTCCATGTGGTGTAATAGGATTGTCCATGTGGTGTAATAGGGTTGTCCATGTGGTGTAATAGGGTTGTCCATGTGTTTTAATAAGGTTGTCCATGTATTTTAATAGGGTTGTCCATGTGGTGTAATAGGGTTGTGCATGTGGTATAATAGGGTTGTCCATGTGGTGTAATAGGGTTGTGCATGTGGTATAATAGGGTTGTCCATGTGGTGTAATAGGGTTGTCCATGTGTTTTAATAAGGTTGTCCATGTATTTTAATAAGGTTGTCCATGTGGTGTAATAGGGTTGTGCATGTGGTATAATAGGGTTGTCCATGTGGTGTAATAGGGTTGTCCATGTGTTTTAATAGGGTTGTCCATGTGTTGTAATAGGGTTGTCCATGTGGTGTAATAGGGTTGTCCATGTGGTATAATAGGGTTGTCCATGTGGTGTAATAGGGTTGTCCATGTGTTTTAATAGGGTTGTCCATGTGGTGTATTAGGGTTGTGCATGTGGTATAATAGGGTTGTCCATGTGGTGTAATAGGGTTGTCCATGTGTTTTAATAGGGTTGTCCATGTGTTGTAATAGGGTTGTCCATGTGGTGTAATAGGGTTGTCCATGTGGTATAATAGGGTTGTCCATGTGTTTTAATAGGGTTGTCCATGTGTTTTAATAGGGTTGTGCATGTGGTATAATAGGGTTGTCCATGTGGTATAATAGGGTTGTCCATGTATTGTAATAGGGTTGTGCATGTGGTATAATAGGGTTGTCCATGTGGTGTAATAGGGTTGTCCATGTGTTTTAATAGGGTTGTCCATGTGTTTTAATAGGGTTGTCCATGTGGTATAATAGGGTTGTCCATGTGGTATAATAGGGTTGTCCATGTGTTTTAATAGGGTTGTCCATGTGGTATAATAGGGTTGTCCATGTGGTATAATAGGGTTGTCCATGTGTTGTAATAGGGCTGTTCATGTGTTGTAATAGGGTTGTCCATGTGTTGTAATAAGGTTGTCCATGTGTTTTAATAGGGTTGTCCATGTGTTTTAATAGGGTTGTGCATGTGGTATAATAGGGTTGTCCATGTGTTGTAATAGGGTTGTCCATGTGGTGTAATAGGGTTGTCCATGTGGTGTAATAGGGTTGTCCATGTGTTTTAATAGGGTTGTCCATGTGTTTTAATAGGGTTGTCCGTGTGGTGCAAAAGGGTTGTCCATGTGTTGTAATAGGGTTGTCCATGTGGTGTAATAGGGTTGTCCATGTGGTGTAATAGGGTTGTCCATGTGGTGTATTAGGGTTGTCCATGTGTTGCATTGTGGTTGTCCATGTGTTTTAATAGGGTTGTCCATGTGTTTTAATAGGGTTGTCCATGTGTTGCATAGTGGTTGTCCAAGTCTTGTAATGGGGTTGTCCATGTGGTGTATTAGGGTTGTCCATGTGTTGCATTGTGGTTGTCCATGTGTTTTAATAGGGTTGTCCATGTCTTGTAATGGGGTTGTCCATGTGTTTTAATAGGGTTATCCATGTGTTGCATAGTGGTTGTCCATGTCTTGTAATGGGGTTGTCCATGTGGTGTAATAGGGTTGTCCATGTGTTGTATTGTGGTTGTCCATGTGCTGTATTGTGGTTGTCCATGTGTTTTAATAGGGTTGTCCATGTGGTGTAATAGGGTTGTCCATGTGGTGTAATAGGGTTGTCCATGTCTTGTAATAGGGTTGTCCATGTGTTGTATTGTGGTTGTCCATGTGCTGTATTGTGGTTGTCCATGTGTTTTAATAGGGTTGTCCATGTGGTGTAATAGGGTTGTCCATGTGGTGTAATAGGGTTGTCCATGTGGTGTAATAGGGTTGTCCATGTGTTTTAATAGGGTTGTCCATGTGTTGTAATAGGGTTGTCCATGTGTTGTAATAGGGTTGTCCATGTGTTTTAATAGGGTTGTCCATGTGTTTTAATAGGGTTGTCCATGTGTTTTAATAGGGTTGTCCATGTGTTGGGTTGTCCATGTGTTGTAATAGGGTTGTCCATGTGTTTTAATAAGGTTGTCCATGTGTTTTAATAGGGTTGTCCATGTGTTTTAATAGGGTTGTCCATGTGTTTTAATAGGGTTGTCCATGTGTTGCATTGTGGTTGTCCATGTCTTGTAATGGGGTTGCCCATGTGTTTTAATAGGGTTTTCCATGTGTTGTATTGTGGTTGTCTATGTGTTGTCAGTGTTTATTTTGTGGGATGCCCAGGGCAGTGGCAGCTGCTGCCTGGTCTGTGGATTACGCTGTATGGTAAGAGAATCAGCAGAATCTGGGTTAATAATTTAATCTACCCCCACCCCACACCTCCATGTCCGCCTGATTCCTCTGGAGCCAGGTTACTTGACCCACCGCCATCCACCCACACTGCTCTAATCATTTCCACTCACTATTACACGGAATGCGTCGGAATTGGCACACTATTCCCTATTTAGTGGACTACTTTTGACCACAGCCGGACTGCAACAGGCTCTGTCACTCCTTGATTGACGGGTTGCTTAAAATGACCACAAAAAGATCTGCGTCATTACATCGTTACGGGAAATTCTGAAAAATAAATAGAATTAATACACATTAATATCGCTAGAAATTTGGAGAGAACGGTGGATGCCCTTTCAAATCCATTAACATGGCCCACTGATCTGGAGGGGAGAAAACGTGTCATATGTACGCATCATCCTCAGTATGCTTGGTATGATCCCGCCCCCACTGCTCCGTCTACATCAGAGGTCTCTGCAGATTGCTAGCTCGCAGGCAGCCCTCTCTCGGCTGGTTGCTACCCCTTGTTGCTAAGCTGAGAGCAACACGTGTTCCTCTGTGCGGTTTGGGATTCTGCCTGTACTGAGTGAGAGCCAGCGACAGTGTACAGCCCTACGCTGCCATTTTGAAGCTATCTGACGATTATAGTGTTATAATATTGTTTTGCCATCCATAGTCAATTACATTACCAAATAAAGGACCTTGTGTTCTGGTCATTGAACATAGTCCCTTTACGCAGGCTGTTTCTCTGGGATGCTAAGCGTCTCCTGATGTTATAGCCTTATTTTGGCAGCATATTTTGCCACCACAGTGTGACCTTTGACCTTTGACTGTGTTGGTGTGCTGCTTTCGGGGCATTAGCCGAGCTGACAGCTTCCAAGCCATCCCTGCCTGAGCACCAACATACACAGCACCACCTATTTAAACACAAAAACAACCTTGGCTCCAAAAAAACCCCACCAAAACAAATGATTCATTTGTTTCTTTAAAAAAATACAATAATTTGAATCATTAAGCTGAACCTGCGAGCCATGGGGAGATGGGGAGGGAAGCAGAGAGAGGCAGTTGTGCTGTAGGGAGAAGTACACTGTACAGGAGCGGCTACCAGGTGCTGGATGGTCAATCCAAAGTCTGCACTGGCCATGCAGTATTTACAGTGATATGGCCTCTGCAGAAGTCAGGGCATTTATACTTCTTGCGCTTCGCGGAGCAGTGCAGAGCTGTTGTGAAGGAAGTTGTCAAGGAAGTGAGTTTGTGTTTATACAGGACCTCCCGCCCCCACTTACTGTCAATCAATCAGAGCTATAAGCATTGTTACAAAATTTGGGAGGCGCACGGTGATGCGGCACAGAGCTCAAATTGGCTTCTGTATGCTTCCGGAGGAGCTCCGATTGCGTTACACCCTCCATACGGAGCTTCCAACCACATTTTCAGATTAAACATAAATTGGTCGGCTCATACACCACAGATCCTCTTTGGAGAGCCACTGCTAAAACAACCAACGCCAATGACAGAGCCACATATGACACTGGCCAGGATAGAGAGAGGATGGAGGGGCTGGTCCCAGGCAGTACCCCGTGGTACTAGAAACAGCCCAGCAGCCCTCCTCCCCATCCCCTTCCCCCCCTCCAGTCATCATGGCCCACAGAGCTCAGCAGGTCGACTGTGGAACACCCACACGCAGCTCCATTCACCGCCTGTCCTCCCGGGCTCTGCCCGCGTTCACTTTGGCTGGCAAAGCGTGTAGGTGTTGAAAGTGATGAAGAATTACAGTAAAGTAGGACAATGGCGAGGCAACAAAAAGTGTGACACTACTTTCTACTGCACAATTATGAATACATTCATGAGCACGTTTGTCCATATGCTGGTGTATTTACTGCCAAAAGAAACGGCGGGGGAAAAAGAAATGTCCTTTTGTTTCAAACGTTTGTATTACTTTGGGGATTGCCAAGCCAATCTGCCTCCTGTTGAGGTTCCAGACTTCCCTGTCTCTTCTTCTCCTGTAGAACACCTCAGGTTGGATCACGACACACAGGCTTCATGGAAGACCGTGTCACAGCACAGATCAGAGCACACTCAAGAGCAGCCATCATTTGGGCATGGACACATGACACAAACACTGATCGGAGCAGACAGGCAAGAGGCTTAAAAGTTTAAAAATTTCAGCATCTAGGCCTCAGATCTGATGATAAGGCATTTGTTCATAGAGTCCTTCAGTCAGACCAAGGGAAACAACATTGGAGCATGGGGCAAAAGTAAAATATTCAAATTCAATAATATTCTAAACTTTAAATCAAGATTTTAATATACATTGAGCGTACAAACATTTTTGAACATAGACTGGCCAGGTGAATGCAGGTGAAAGCTATGATCCCTTATTGATGTTGCTTGTTAAATCCACTTCAATCAGTTAAGATAAAAAGACAGGTTAAATAAGGATTTTTAAGCCTTGTAACAATTGAGATATGGATTGTGTATGTGTGCCATTCAGAGGGTGAATGGGCAAGACAAAAGATTTAAGTGCCTTTGAACAGGGGTATGGTAGTAGGTGCCAGGCGCAGCGGTTTCAGTGTGTCAAGAACTGCAACGCGTCTGGGTTTTTCACTCTCAACAGTATCCCGTGTGTATCAAGAATGATCCACCTAACTTGACACAACCGTGGGAAGCATTGGAGTCAACATCCCTGTGGAATGCTTTTGACACCTTGTAGAGTCCACACTCCAACGAATTGAGGCTGTTCTGAGGGAAAAAGGGGGTGCAAGTCATTATAATTAAGGTCGTCCTAATGTTTGGTACACTCAGTGTACACACAAGAAGGTTACGATAAACAAGATCATTCCTTTAGTGTGCTAAGATCAAAGAAGCCTATCGTGGTAATTTAATATCTCCCATGAAGCAACTCTGTGGTAATTACATACGGTACATGACTCCAGCAGCTCATCGCTACCTCGTTCTCTCTTGAGGACGCTTAGAGGAGAGAGGAATAAGTGGATGTTTATAATTCTTTATATTGGCACAACACAGAAGAGGGTCATGACCTAAACATGAATAACAATACTTTGGTGTATTCAATTGGAGTAGAAATATAATATGGATCTGTTATAACAGATATGAAAAGATGGCTAATACTATACTGCCTATGGCCATTCTAGCTGGGAGGAGAGTTTTCGAACAGCATTTCATCTCCTGGGCACAAGTGAGAGCAATCTGGTGTTGCGGTGTCATTGGCTTCGTTTTGATAATGCGCTGTAAATAGCAGCGCAACCACATGTAACCATGGCATTACCTGGTCAGCCTGCCTAGCGGAAACAGCATCCACAGGAGATGACATTCCAGGGTTCAAAGTGCACAGCCTGATATTGCATCATTGCTCTCACTTCCAAGCTCCCCCCTCCTTCCACCCTCTTCTCTCTCTCTCTCGGCCCATCCCTGCCAGACACGTCATCAGGCTCAGAGATATTCCAATGAGCAAATGCCTCGCTTGGATTTGTCTGATTACATCATTTGAATTTGAAATGGGGAATATTAATCCACATGAGCCCATATTGGGTTTTCTAAACTGTCTGATCATGATCTGCAGCCTCTCCAGCAGCCTATTCACAGCAAGGCTCTGGGGCTCGGCTGCCTGGAAGACCTCTCTGTGTTACACAAGTGGGACGCTTGGTAACACAGGAAAGGAGAGGGAAGTAGCATCTCGACTAGAACCAGAATGGCTCCTCATTCCTCCGCTATCTGCCTCTACCTAAAACAGCATCCTTCTCTGCCTGTGCAATAGTAGTGGGAGCCTATAGGATTTATACTCCACATCTTCATTTTACATGTTTGTGAAATATTTATTTTAATGACAACAAGTGTGTGTGTTTACTAGCTACATGTACTCCATATCTACAGTGGCATGAAAACATCCTTTGCTAAAAAAGGCCCTTTGCCCTGCCTTACTGCCTGTCTGTCTTCCTGCCTGCATTACTGGCTGCCTGCTTGCCTGCCTTACTGCCTGCCTTAATGCCTGTCTGTCTGCCTGAATTACTGCCTGTCTTACTACCTGTCTGTTTGCCTGTCTTACTGCTTGCCTGTCTGCCTGCCTTCCTCCCTGCCTACTTGCCTGCATTGCTGCCTGCCTTGCTGCCTGCACGTAAACATTGCAGTCTCCATAATTAACTGAGCAGCAGAGCTTATGTACAGCTCTGGTTAAGATTGCACCATGGCAACACAGTGGCTCTTCTCCTCTCCCCTCCCCTATTCTTTCTTCTCAACTCCCCTCTTCTTCCCTCCTCTCCTCAACTCCTCTCTTCTTCCCTCCCCCTGCCCTCCCCTCCCCTCCTCAACTCCTATCCCAACTCCTCAGCTCCTCTCGTCTCATCTCTCTCTCCCTTCCTCTCCTCTCCTCAAGCTCCTCCGCCCCAGCTTAAGACACCTTATGGCTTCACGTGTGGGAAGGCAGCGCTCAACATACTGTCTTACTTATTCTAACACAGGGATATATATGTACTCGGATATTATGTAATTCAGTTCAACTACAAATTAGGGCCATCTCCAAGATACGGTGCCTAACATCAGTGCTTAGACATCACGCAGTTGCCCTCAGTGAATCTTTGTTTGTAAAAGGCTGGCAAGAGTGATATTGAGACACATGAATGATCAGGCCATTCAACTGATCGTTGATCATTTTCTGGGATTCATTGACACGAATAGCCCTGCACATTCAGGGACCAACGCTAGGAGCCTGAGCTCTGTGACATTACCATGGGCCAATAGACAGACTGAGACGACTGAGAGAGCAGGCAACCAACCCCAGGTTCAAGCCCATCCAGCCCTGGCTTTGCTGCTCCGAGTGTAAATGTAGCGAGCAGGCTGAGGCATCTCGCTATTTCGAAGGTTTAACGGGAGTTCACATCTCTTTTCCTGTTTCCCGAAGCAGCCCTTCTGAAAATAGCAATCACTAACGTCACATAATAAACTGCTCTTCTTCTTTTATTCTGTTTATGCCAGATGCAACATGAAACACAAAGCACATATCTATTTTGTGCTTCTTCAAGCATCACAGCCCTTTCCTCACTTGTCACGAGTTTTGGGGGACTCAGGTTTCAAGAGGACACCATCAGCCTGAGGTTAAAGAGTCCACAGTTAACCCTCAATACCCAACAGACAACAGGCCTGTACTGCATTCACTAGTGGTGGGCACCAATATCGATAATTTGATATGACATTGATATCGTTTGACTTAGCAAACTTAAAAGGTTAGTGTGACATTTTAGCAACCAAGCCTTTTTTTCCTACTTACCCAGAATCAGATGAACTCAAGGATACCATTTTGGATACTAGCATGCTAGTTGTTCCTGTAGAGTTCCAGTCATTGTACTAACGCTAGTTTGCAATGGCTCCAGAAACTACCTTCAACTTCCTTCAAATTGCATGCAGAAACATACAAATGGTATCCATGAGTTCATCTGACTCCGGGTAAGTAGACAAAATGAATTGCCAAAATGTCTCACTGTCCCTTTAATTGCCTGCTCATGGTGCATCGATTGATGGCCATTGCATTCAGACTGGTTGGGTAGGTCTTAGGCTCCCAGAACATTCACACCTGGCCTAATGGTCAACAAGAGAGCATTCACACAGTGGCAATGTTTTATTGAGGAGGGGGGTATGATATCGATAATGGAAAAATGTAACTGATCTCAATATGGACGTTCCATTCAGTGTCCATCACTAGTACTTACGAACAGCTGTATGGTTACACACCATCTCCATGTCAAGGATTCTTCCCTGCAGTCTCTGAAATATCTGCCTCCAGAGAAAAACCCAAGGCTACTGCTTAAGTGAGGATCAATTCGAGAGAGAAAAGACGGAATAAAAGGTAACATTTCCACAAATTCCATCCGCATGTCACGTGCCCATGCATACCGCACGATCCCACCAACGTATTGGTAGGAGACTCACAAAAGCCAGTGTTGGAAAGGGAGATGACATACTTGTGGTGTTTCCAGGTGGTAGTCGTGTATAAGCCCATAAAGATCTGAGGCATGGCTTTCTAGCCCAGCAAAGTCCTCCAAGTCACAACTCCTCTCCGTGCTACGTCTCATTAAACTAGGTCTTTATACTGGTCACCATTCAGATAGGCAAACATACATAGAATATATACGCAGTCTCTCCTAAAACCAGCTCTTCAGACCAACTCTATAACAGTAAAAAAGACAGTCAAATCAACACTGGGATTTAGAATAATCCATGTTCACACCGCAACTACAATCCCCAACATATTTATTTGGAAAGTGAAGCTAAAACTTTTCATTTGACTCCAGCATTTTGGATATGAGATCATATTTTTTATATGAGGTGACAGTACATAACGTCACCTTTTATTTGAGGGTATTTTCATGCTGTTAATGCGTTTCTTCCCATGTGTAGCGTAGTCACACTGAGTGCCATCCCCATAATGCATTATCCAAGCAGCCCTTCAGCCATTTGGTCTGCTGGCCTCTCCATTTTTTTCCTTCCGTTTTTCTTTATTTCTGTCATCCTCCTCTGCCGTCTGTCTTTCTTATACATCGTCAGAATCAAAAGTTCCATTTCAGGGTGTCGACTAGTGAGGGTATGTTGCAGCAGGCTGCTTCAGCTCTGTGCGTCTGTATAATTAGCACAGCTTTTCTCTGCCGTTTTAAGAGGATGTGCTCAAGCTGCCGTTTCATTAAAATACAGCCGCTATGCCTTTAAAACAATCACGTCTTTAATCTTTGAATACAGATTTTTCTCCTTTCGAAATGAGGCCTTGACCAAATGTAATACATTAAAGGAAATGTTGAAGGTTGATCCGTGGTTGAAATACGTGGATTACTTTTGACAAACCTATCAATGAAACTGTGGAAAGATCTTTCTGAACCTGCTGTTCAATGCACATCTGTTTAACATAGCGCAATTGGTCTGGAATTATTCATGTTTTCAATGCCATTCCTGTAGTCTGTCTTATTCGTTTACATTGCTCTTTCTATTGGTCTTAGTCCATGTGTCTCTGCAAAATCAGTCGGCTCCTAAAGGGATGGACACAGTACAAGCACCATATAGCCACATATAGATGCATATGTTTGTCTGCCACTGCATTCTCCCTCCATCCCTCTCTCCCTTCTCCTCCCCAGTAAAAAGACAGGATGAGTGAGAGGGTGACTCATGTTATCCAAACATTTGTCTATGCTAGAGCACAGACCACATAATATTCTTTAACAGGCCCTTGGTTCATTATCAGTCATTATTGCCTAGTGGATATATACTGTGTCTGCCCATTGACCTTAATGTGCCCAAGATAGTGTATCTCTCTCTCCCCTCCTCTCTCTCTCTCTATGGGAAATGGAGACAGATATCCCAGCCTAGAGACAGAGAGGGCGAGAGAGATAAAGACAGAAAGAGAGAGCACAACCCTACCCGTTCCTGGTTACAAACAATACAAACAATCCCGTCTTAATATCCTACTTCTCATAGCACTGTAGATGGGGTACACCGGCCTTGACATAGCTTATTCTGGATTTATTACATCTCTCCCTCTGTTCATCTAGGGTGTCTGTGAATATGCCATATTTGAGTGGAGGTTGGATGTCTGTCTGTGTCTTGTCTACACTGTATGATTGCATTGTTGTCCCTCAGGTACGCAGCTCTCTCCCTCATATTTCCTTTCCTCCCCTGGATTTCCATTAGTTCTGTAGTATGGGTGTATTTGACTGTGTTCATTAAGACCACTAAGACACTGGCCTGCCCAATGTCTCAGGACTACAGAGCTGTACTGTGCCTACGTAATATTTCCCTGTACTGTGGGCCTAAGTGTCATCTCTGCATCTCTCCGTCCCCTGACTGTACTGTAGTACTGTATTTCAGATTTAACACAAGCAGAGTCTGTCCAGATTACGTGCTGGATTACCATGGTATGTTATCAAAGTTTCTAAGTAGTACATGGTCAGCAGGCAGCAGCCCAACGTTGGAGCTGGCTGGGCTCAGCGGGCCATACACAGTAAAACAATAAGAACTTCATTTGGCACTGATGTAATTGTCTTTATGCATCAGTGTAGCACCTCTGCTGCTCACTGCTATTGTGATGTTCTTCATGACTGGCGGCCGAGGCAAGGCACTCGTGGGTAATTGAGTGTGTGGTTGATTTCTAAGTATTGGAAGTATAGAGCGTTGGCACCATGACTCAGTGTAACATTATCATGCCATCTTTATACTAACAGAACAGCATCCATTTTGTAGCCATTACTTCAATGTTGTGATGTTTATTGTTCAATATCAAAAAAATGTGGTCGACTGCCAATCCTCAACGTCATGGTGTCATGGTGCCAACGCTCTATACTTCCAATACTTAGAAATCAACCACACACTCAATTACCCACGAGTGCCTTGCCTCGGCCGCCAGTCATGAAGAACATCACAATAGCAGTGAGCAGCAGAGGTGCTACACTGATGCATAAAGACAATGACATCAGTGCCAAATGAAGTTCTTATTGTTTTACTGTGTATGGCCCGCTGAGCCCAGCCAGCTCCAACGTTGGGCTGCTGCCTGCTGACCATGTACTACTTAGAAACTTTGATAACATACCATGGTAATCCAGCACGTAATCTGGACAGACTCTGCTTGTGTTAAATCTGAAATACAGTACTACAGTACAGTCAGGGGACGGAGAGATGCAGAGATGACACTTAGGCCCACAGTACAGGGAAATATTACGTAGGCATAGTACAGCTCTGTAGTCCTGAGACATTGGGCAGGCCAGTGTCTTAGTGGTCTTAATGAACACAGTCAAATACACCCATACTACAGAACTAATGGAAATCCAGGGGAGGAAAGGAAATATGAGGGAGAGAGCTGCGTACCTGAGGGACAACAATGCAATCATACAGTGTAGACAAGACACAGACAGACATCCAACCTCCACTCAAATATGGCATATTCACAGACACCCTAGATGAACAGAGGGAGAGATGTAATAAATCCAGAATAAGCTATGTCAAGGCCGGTGTACCCCATCTACAGTGCTATGAGAAGTAGGATATTAAGACGGGATTGTTTGTATTGTTTGTAACCAGGAACGGGTAGGGTTGTGCTCTCTCTTTCTGTCTTTATCTCTCTCGCCCTCTCTGTCTCTAGGCTGGGATATCTGTCTCCATTTCCCAGAGAGAGAGAGAGAGGAGGGGAGAGAGAGATACACTATCTTGGGCACATTAAGGTCAATGGGCAGACACAGTATATATCCACTAGGCAATAATGACTGATAATGAACCAAGGGCCTGTTAAAGGATATTATGTGGTCTGTGCTCTAGCATAGACAAATGTTTGGATAACATGAGTCACCCTCTCACTCATCCTGTCTTTTTACTGGGGAGGAGAAGGGAGAGAGGGATGGAGGGAGAATGCAGTGGCAGACAAACATATGCATCTATATGTGGCTATATGGTGCTTGTACTGTGTCCATCCCTTTAGGAGCCGACTGATTTTGCAGAGACACATGGACTAAGACCAATAGAAAGAGCAATGTAAACGAATAAGACAGACTACAGGAATGGCATTGAAAACATGAATAATTCCAGACCAATTGCGCTATGTTAAACAGATGTGCATTGAACAGCAGGTTCAGAAAGATCTTTCCACAGTTTCATTGATAGGTTTGTCAAAAGTAATCCACGTATTTCAACCACGGATCAACCTTCAACATTTCCTTTAATGTATTACATTTGGTCAAGGCCTCATTTCGAAAGGAGAAAAAGCTGTATTCAAAGATTAAAGACGTGATTGTTTTAAAGGCATAGCGGCTGTATTTTAATGAAACGGCAGCTTGAGCACATCCTCTTAAAACGGCAGAGAAAAGCTGTGCTAATTATACAGACGCACAGAGCTGAAGCAGCCTGCTGCAACATACCCTCACTAGTCGACACCCTGAAATGGAACTTTTGATTCTGACGATGTATAAGAAAGACAGACGGCAGAGGAGGATGACAGAAATAAAGAAAAACGGAAGGAAAAAAATGGAGAGGCCAGCAGACCAAATGGCTGAAGGGCTGCTTGGATAATGCATTATGGGGATGGCACTCAGTGTGACTACGCTACACATGGGAAGAAACGCATTGTCTCCATCGCCAAATGTCCTCCTCACAAGACACAACTCTCCAGAAAATGGAAGACGTCTAAATCTGTGCATTTCAGCTCTTCAGCTTTAGTATCTAGTTTTCATTCAGCAGCTAAACGCCTCACGATACTGCATGAATAACAGCATCCCGTCAATGCTCAGATGAACCAAGCGACACCGTACTGCTACAACATTCTAGACGTGCAGGCCCTGGTCCACGCCGCTACAACACAGTACATGCATCCACTGGAGCCAGAGCTGCGTTTCTAAAATTGAGAGCCATGGAACAATAGCGCGGGGGCTGTTAAAAGCACCCACGGACACCCACAAAAAAAGAATTGGAGTCAGAAGGCTTGGGGATAGGCCCACTCTTCAGCGTTATCGATTGTGATGCATGCAGATTCTGTGGCAGCGTGGGGGTGTTCTAGTACGCTCTGGCCAGGATGTTAGTGCTGCGATCTGAAGCATACACAGCCAAGAGCAATAGGATAAGACTGTAGAAGCACCCTACATAAATCCTACAGCACTGTTTTCTGTACATATCCTTTAGTATTCATCATTAGTTACAGCAGTAGGGGGCGTGACCATGTCCCCCATCATCACCCAATAAAAGGCCTATTCCTTCTCTTTTGTCTTCCTGTCAGAACAAGGGAACGATGGTTCCATTGCAGAATCAGGAAGTACGGTCCCGTTTTCTAGGCCAGTCGCTACTGTGATCAGCAAAAACAGCGAAATAAAACAAAGCAGACAAGCAAACAAACAGCCCTTCCCCTCGCTCCTATGGTCCCTGGCTGATTGGCTGGCTGGCTGGGAGAGGCAGAGGGTTGGGCCCAGGCCGGGGCTCTGACAAACAGCATAGAAAGCAGACACAGCTGTGTACACATACTGTACAAACAGCCCAATAAACACGTTACTCAAATTCTGCAGTATATGTTTTTATAAAGGACTCCACAAGATCGCTATGTTTTCATGATGGTTTGGTTGCATCTGAGAAGCATATTTGTACTATATGCTGAGTACAATATGTATATTTACAGTAAGCCTAACGTTGAAACAAAGCAGGTCCACCTCTTTATGAATGATGTGAAAAAGCAGCAGGTTTTACAGGAGGTATGGGAGGTGAGGTTAGACCGCTCCAGTCCAGTGTCATAGTTAAACCAACACACCTGCCCGCCGTTCAGAGATTAAGCTGAAAACAAAAAGTTGAAAAAGTTAGACTTTTGTAAAAGTGCACATTAATATCGCAGTACACCTTCTGCCCTCTGTTTCATAGTGCATTTGTAGTGATTCACCGTGCTGCTCTCCTTTATGTGTCTTGTTGGTACATTTGGTTTTAGGCAAAGGTGTGTTTCATGAAGGGATGTGTGTGTGTGGGAGAGATCGTAAGAGACAAAGAGGGGAGACATATTGATGGATAAATACAGTATTGGACAGGCAGTGTCCACAGGCAATAAGTCCTTGTAAAATGACAATTGATACTGCAAGTGAGCATCAGTGTGCAGCCAGCCGCTGACAGGCAAGTCAGACAACATAGCAATTACTTACAGGGTAGAAAGTCTCGTGGCTGTTAACCAGACTAGCAGATTGTCAGAGCTAATACGATTATGGCGTAACTGTGTTACACTGGACCACATCAGCTAGCTGGACGTCTCCTCTCCCATCCCCTCCTCTCCTCTTCCCCATCTCACAGGGCCATCTTGGCATGGAGGTTATACAATACCAATTTGTTTACCCAAATCCAGCTTTATGTGCACAAAGAGAAACCGACAGACCTACTGTTCTATGTTGTATCATGTCAAAATGTTCACGGCTGAGATCCCATGAGTCTCATCTATAACGTAGCACTATGTAGCAATTGCATTTCGTAAAAGCTACGAGTAACACAAAAGTGTGTAGGCCTACAGTACATGCATTCCAATAACTATCAAACCAAGCACAGAACATCCCACACTGTCTGATATCAAGCAGACTTTGAACATCCAGTTCTGTAACCCCTGAGCATCCATCCAGCACTCAGCCCCAGTGATTAGTCAGAAACAGGCACACAGAGCTCTGTTTTGAAACAAGCGTGTAGACCTCCATCCATCCCTATTTCTTCCTTGTTCATACCCCCCTTTTGTACAGACACGCACAACATTTCAAATGACATCATTCTCCGGATGCCAAGCTGTCTGGCCTTTTAGAGTCACCAGAGATAATGGTCAGGGAGGATGGAGGATGGGGGGTGGGGCCCTCTGGGATCTACCCCAACCCCATCTCTGTCTGGGGCGGCCTGTGATCAACACTCTCTGTCTGCCACCCCTGTCTCTGTCAAAAGGAGAGGCAGCATCTCACCAATCCCCTCCACTCACTGACAGACAGGCTTCACCACCAGGAACCTAGCTGCTCCTGATTCTTATGGCTCTCAGTAACCTTCCAGATGTACTGTTAGAAAGCTATGCATTATTACTGACTTTACATGTCCCAGGGGTGACATCTCAGGCCAGACAAATAGCGAAAACCAACTAACCAACCCCCTCTTCTCCTCTGCTATCCTCTTCCCTCCCATCCTACCCCATCCTCTTCTTTCTCTCCTCCCCTCTCCTCTGCTCTCCTCTTCCCTCCCATCATCTCCCTTCCATCCTACCCCATCCTCTTCTTTCTCTCCTCCCCTCTCCTCTGCTCTGCTCTCTTCTCCTCTGCTCTCCTCTTCCCTCCCATAATTTCCCTTCCATCCTACCCCATCCTCTTCTTTCTCTCCTCCCCTCTCCTCTCCTCTTCCCTCCCTTCCATCCTACCCCATCCTCCTCTTTCTCTCCTCCCCTCTCCTCTCCTCTCCTCTGCTCTCTTCTCGTCTGCTCTCCTCTCCTCTTCCCTCCCATCATCTCCCTTCCATCCCATACCATCTTCTTTCTCTCCTCTCCTTTCCTATCATCCCCTCTCTCCTCTCCTCTCCTTTCCTCTCCTCCATGGAGACCAGCCCAGAGAGCAGCCCACTGCCGAGGCTCCAGTGACAACATGGTACTCTGGATATCTGCTGACATATGTCATATAGATGGGACATATCTTCCCCGTCTGAGAGAGGAATAATAGCTGGCGTGTAACGTTACATGCTATATATGCAAATGACCCCTCCACCTTGATAAAGACACTTAAAAGACAACCATGAAGGAATCATCTGTAACAATGGCCAGGGTGTACGGATCTCAGCATATATGTAATGAAAGGCCATACAGCTGGTCCTTATTGCGTGTTCCTGTAAAAAGGATGCTACAATGCTCCAGTCCCAGTCTAGTGTAGCCATAGCCTATCGAGCCAACATCACCTCCTCCTTGCTCCCTATTTTGAGATCAGCTCAGAGATAAATCCCTCTTGAGCTGATGAGAATATTGCTGCGTTCAGATGGAGGCTGTCTAAGTCACGGTAGGGGTCTGAGCTTAAGACATTTGGGTAAAAAAAAGCCTTTGGAAATCCTCTCCTGTAATAGCCCCTGGGCTGGGCCCCCTGTTATAGGCCTGGCAAATGACATCATAAATGGACCAAATCTTCACATGGATGTACAAACACAACAACACACAAAATCAAATTGCTTTATCTACACATACTGCATGAAATGTGGTATCATACAAACACACAGATATGTGGATTTAATAAGTATCAAAGAAAGACAATCAAAAGCACAAACATTGGTCCATCTGTTAATTACTGTTCCTTTCCTATTCAACTAGACGCAGCTGGTGGTTGGATCGTCTAAAATGGAGATATTGAAGAGCGATCCAAACACAGAACTATCGAGGCAAAGGGACATTTCTGATCCGACCCTAAAGGCTCTCGACAGGAGACCACCTATGGGAGTGTTAATGAGGTAAGCTCACCCAATACCCATGCATTACAATGATCCTGTACATCCACAGAGCACCAATCATCAGGTAAACAATAGACCCACAACGGAGCATGGGGGATTTGGAGAGCAGTTTGGAAAATATTTAATATCTTGCTCGTAATAAATAAAGTAAAATCCAATTAACATTTAAAGCTAATCATAGCCACAGAGCTGGAGAGCACACACAGACAGATTGGAGCCTGAGGGGGGGGGACGGAGAGTTCTGAGTGAAGCCCCCCCCATTAGGCCAGTCTCCTCATCTCTCAGATGGAAATTCAACTGCTCTTGTTTAAAGGAAATGCTCCTTTTAATCCCAACTGGCTTCATGAACATCCATCCATAATTAACCTAACCAACCCCCCCGACAATAGACCATTATCTTGCTTTATAGGAGATATGGTGGGGAGGGAATGGAACACAGACGTGTGGTTAAATGGAAGGTAATATACTGCACTTTGTTTAGTTTGAAACAAGATCTTGGGCATTTTCGGGGACACTTGTGTCTATCGAAATCCTTTGGAACAAATATATGATATGAAAATAGGTTACCCGACTGTAATCATGTATTACTTTTGAGAGAATATGTCAGATGACTACTAATAACTATTTCAGTCTCCCAAAAATCTTCAAAGAAATGCATGTATCAGAAAGATCAGTGGTTGAGTGGCTGTGTCTAATATGAGCATTACACATGTCCATGACCTGGTCTCTGGCCTCTTGTGAGTTTTGCAAAGGTGGTGTGGGAGGGGGACCCGAAGAGAACAGAGGCTACAGGGTCCATCCAAGGCTATGCTATGTATTGTGGGCGGCCACAACAAGCAGGGAGGGCGGTGCTACTGTATGTTGATGCTGTACTAGAGACAAAGAGGCCTGCCTCTCTCTCTCTCTCTCTCACACACAAACACACACACACACACACACACACATAACCCCTCCCCATTTCCAGGTCGGCCACCTTTATTGGCTTATTTCTCTCTCTTTTTTTCACCTCTACTATCACCACTTATTCTGTCTCTGTGTTTCCAGTTCTGTTGTGCCGGTTACATGGCAGATTATCACTGTTTGGATTCGTATGCTGTATTTGACACACGTTCAAACGTTTCTATGTACACCCAGACTACCTCCTAACAAAGATGTGTGATAATGTGTAACTGCCTGGGCTACAGTATGTGCAGTATGAACCATCCCAAAGATCCTCTGACAGGATGACAGAAGAGGAGCAGGACCAATCATTTTTACCTCCACTGATTTCATCTATCAGAAGCTGTGGCTAATGCATGCTGTAAAGGCTGTGGCTAATGCATGCTGTAAAGGCTGTGGCTAATGCATGCTGTAAAGGTTGTGGCTAATGCATGATGCATGCTGTAAATAACCCACCCTCCTTTGCATGAATTAACAAGCCGCCACATAAATGAACGAGCGACCGAAAAACATCTCACATGAGATATTGGCTCCAATTAATTTGAAATCGGGACATTCAATATACGCTGGGAACGAGCAGTTGGCAGGAGGACATTTGTACTGATGATGGTAAATAAATAGTAGCCACGAAAAATGCTTACGTGATCAAAACTGCTGTGAGATTTTAAACGTGTGAGAAGTGAAATCTGTCTGATTGGATGAGGACCGGTTAGAATACTGTAGATGATCATCACGGTACTATTATGTCAAGGGTGCAGCAAATCCTGGACTACTTCACTGTTTCTCCTACAGTTCAAACCTCTCCCTCCACGGTTGTTGTAGAGCAGGGATGGGCATCTTTCACCCCTAAAAAATGTATCAGAGGGGAGGGGACTCAGTCGGGATCTCAATTTACTGTTGCGAGATAGAAAAGTAGAATACACCAAGTGCAATTTCAGTTACGGGTCAGCAGTTTTTCTCTGGTTATGTCAGTCGCTGACAGTCACTTAATTAGCCCATGTCAGCTAGATGTTTAAAGATTGGTGAATTAGTCTAGCGGACAGCTATCTAAACTTGTAGTAATGTCGAATTTGAGCCCGGGGGCCCCCTCTTTGATTTTGTTAATCAGTCTCATTCAGATATCATAGTAAAAACTGCAAACATGTCTCTCCACCCTATGGCAAAATGTGTAGAATTGCAAGAAATTAGCTGTAAAACTGCTCATTTGTCTCCCCACCCCATGGCCAAATGAGTAGAATAGCAGGAACAAAAAAAAGTGCATGAAAGTAGTTATAAAATTGCTAAATATTCTCTCTGCTCCATGACAAAATGTGTAACATTGCAGCAAACTAGCTTAAAAAAAAATATGAATTGTGGCCCCTCATCATCGGATTCAGATGTTTTTGTAACCCCCATCCCTGTTGTAGAGGAAGGCTAGCTAGTGATATCAGTCAGGTTGCTGTTCATCTGTGCTCTGTGTTCAGTAGAATTTCTCCAACATTGCCAGTGAGATTTCAGCCTCCATTTTACCCCCATGATGTTTCTCACTCTCTCACTCTCCTGCCATTCGATGCTCTTTGCTCAAATACACAAACAAACGCACACTGACTTCCTAGCTTTAGTCAAAAGCGATATGTCTAGACTGAGATGATAGAGGCCCCGGGAAAATGAAGGAAATGTTAAATGGCGAATATGAAAGGTGCCGGTTTAGATGGTCCTAGTTAAGTATCACATTCACCCAGTAGGATGGATGCTTCTTCCCTTTCGTCAGTCCGCTTTTATCCAACCCTCCACCTCAGGACAAATTAACATTTAATAAGGAATAACTAGCCGCATACAGACATAAGACATCTTAATGGAGCTCTTCCTTCTTTCCTCTCTCCTCCCTCCCTCATCTCCATCTCCTCTCCCCCTTCCTACTGAAAATCTGCCTGATGAGAGATAACCCTTTCATTAGTTAATCTGTGAGAAACATGCATCACATATGGGGTGTTCGTGTCAGGCAAAATGTTTTTTTTTTTTGGAACGGGCCGATAGAGACAAATGTCTGTCTACATTTCAGTGTAATGAGCCGGCTTCAGCATCATTTAGCTTTCAACGCATATCTCTCTATCGCCTCTACACTGTGGCTGTAGTAATGCTAACGTAGGCCTTAGATGAAATAAAACAAATAAGCAATTTCAATCCCATCTGACCTTTATGTAAGGCATTACATTCTTATGATGAAGTGAATGGAGAATAGTCGGCCTGTTCTGTATAGTTGAACAATGTATAGCAAACAGCCCACTACTCCCTAAATGAATGAATGAGAATGACCAGATGAACAGAGAATCTGTATTAGAGCAGAAGGCTGGGATGAAGGAGTGAATATGAGGCATCAGCGCCGGCTACCACACCACAGCACAACAAGCTCCACCAAGACAGATGAGCACCTCTAAAGATGTACACACTCGTGTCTGTTCCAACCCAGCAACCTCGTATCAAATCCCATTCACCCACTGGCCACCTGCCTAATCCCTATGCTCCCAGAGGCGTGGGACAGAAGGCCATGAGGCCGGCTGAGGATGTTGAGGTAGTTACCTGGTCGTACCACTCCCGGTTGGAACAGGTGCACTCCGGCCACCAACCTGCTTGACCACCAGAATTGTTGCCATTCACCTTGGTGCCTCCCTTGGATTGGCCCTTGGGGTTTGGGCCTCCGGGACCCCCGGCAGATGTCATCTTGCCCTTACTTCTCCCCAGAGTGCACCCTCCTCCTCCCATGCCTCCTCCTCCCCCTGAGACTGGAGGCTGGGGTAAGGTCTGTCCGCCTCCGGGCCCGTACCCGGCCGGGTATCCATAGGGCTCGGCCTGCCATTCTTGGTACTGAGGGGCGTCCATCCTGCGCAGGGCGGCCATGCGGGTCACCTCGTAACATTCTGGGCACTTGCAGCAGTGGTGGTGTTTGTGCATGCTGGCTGGGCTGGCGCTGGGCTGGAGCTGGTCTGGCGCTGAGCGGCGTGGTGTGGGACTTTCTCTCTGCTGCCTCCTCAGATCACACGCAGCACGCTGCGATCGGCTCGCAGAGCACTAATACCGACGAAAATAACACTAATCACAGCAATTCGACAGATTTTCCCCTTTTCTCCAAATCCTGTTACTCTCCTCTCTTCATTCCCCTCAGATGACAAAAAAAAGAGCGAGGAGGTGGAAGTAGCAACAGGAAAACAAAAAATGAGTATGTAGTCTTCCTTCCTCTTGACGTAGAAGATAAAAGAAAAGAATATTGAAAATATTGTATACGATCACACAATCAGAGACCAGCCCCGATGGTACATTTTCCTCTCGCCGCTCTTGTTTCACAGTGATATGTATATAAATTCATAGATATATTAATTTGTTTATATATATTTACACACACACACACAAATACATATAAAAATATTAGTATAAACAGACAAGCACAAATACACAGATATATACAGAGAAATATGTATATAAATATCTATATGCGTGTGTACAAATATATATATATATAAACAATATGTACAGGTATAAATGATATCCTCAGATGAAATCTTCCTCGGTATTTCTCTTCCCTTTTTCCAAACCCGTTTTCTTCCTCCCGTTTTTCCTCCTGCGTTGAGAAGCAGCGTTTCTATGTCTTTCTCTCTCTCTTTTCTCAGCCTGCAGAGAGGAGCTGAGCACTGGACTGGCTCTCAATCAGCTTGCCCTAGATGTGGATTATACAGAGGGAGGCGAGCAAGCGAGATGGAGAGAAAGAGAGCGAGAGGGAGAGAGAAAAGAGCGAAAGGCGGAGAGGGGGAGACTGAGCATCCCTCCAGCACCTCAGCCCTGACAGCCACAGCCAATCAACTGGCAGCACTGCCATCATCAGCAGCAGCAGCAACAGGACTGAGCGCTTCACTGGCTGCTCTTAAAGGGGCCATGCCACCTACAGTACGAGTCTAAAGTTAGGACACACCTATTCATTCAATGTTTTTTCTTTACCTTTACTATTTTCTACATTGTAGAATAATAGTGAAGACATCAAAACTATGAAATAACACATATGGAATCATGTAGTAACCAAAAAAGTGTTGAACAAATCAAAATATATTCTTCAAAGTAGCCACCCTTTGCCTTGATGACAACTTTGCGCACCTTGGAATTCTCTCAACCAGCTTCATGAGGTAGTCACCAGGAATGCACTTTAATGAACTGTGCCTTGTTAATTTGTGGAATTTCTTTCCTTCTTCATGCATTGGAGCCAATCAGTTGTGTTGTGACAAGGTAGGTGTGGTATACAGAAGATAGCCCTATTCGGTAAAAGACCAAGTCCATATTATGGCAAGAACAGCTCAAATAAGCAAAGAGAAACGACAATCCCACATTACTTTAAGACATGAAGGTCAGTCAATCTGTAAAATTTCAAGAACTTTTAAAGTTTCTTCAAGTGCAGTCTCAAAAACCATCAAGCACTATGATGAAACTGGCTCTCATGAGGACTGCCACAGGAAACGAAGACCCAGAGTTAACTGTACTGAACTGTGCTGCTCTAATGTCATTAGAGTTAACTGCACCTCAGATTGCAGCCCAAATAAATGCTTCACAGAGTTCAAGGTAACAGACACATCTCAACATCAACTGTTCAGAGGAGACTGTGTGAATCGGGGCTTTGTGGTCAAATTCATGGTCAAACCCCTACTAAAGGACACCAACAAGACAAGAGACTTGCTTGGGCAAAGAAACATGAGCAAAGGACATTAGACCGGTGGAAATCTGTCCTTTGGTATGATGAGTCCAAATATGAAATTTTTGGTTCCAACCACCATGTCTTTGTGAGACGCAGAGTAGGTGAACACTCAGCGCTTAGTGGGACTATCATTTATTTTTCAACAGGACAATGACCCAACACACCTCCAGGCTGTGTACGGGCTATTTGACCAAGAAGGAGAGTAATGGAGTGCTGCATCAGATGACCTGGCCTCCACAATCATCTGACTTCAACCCAATAGAGATGGTTTGGGATGAGTTGGACCGCAGAGTGAAAGAAAAGCAACCAACAAGTGCTCAGCATATGTGGGAACTCCTTCAAGACTGTTGGAAAAGCATTCCAGGTGAAGCTGGTTGAGAGAATGCCAAGAGTGTGCCACACTGTCATCAAAGCAAAGGGTGGCTACTTTGAAGAATCTAAAATCAAAAATATATTTTGATTTGTTTTACAATTATCTGGTTACTACATGATTCCATGTGTGTTATTTCATATTTTTGATGTCTTCACTATTATTCTATAATGTAAGAAAAACCCTTGAATGAGTGGGTGTGTCCAAACTTTTGACTAGTAAACCACACTGTTCACTGTATAGGGAGGAAAGACACTCCCTCACACATGAAAGGGCTATTACCTAGTCACATGTGTCTCCTTCATATGTGTGAACTGTGTTTTGGGGGTAAAAGATAGGCCAGATCATAACCGCTGCTATTCGAAATCCATGTATTCCCTGGTTCCAATGCAGCCAAAATTCAACAAACAGCCTCCAATTTACAGCCCTGTTCCTGGGACTGGTCCCTGGGCCTCTACGGTCATCTCTGGTTCAATGACAGGAGCTTTGTTGTCTTGGGCCATTGATTGACACCCTCAGGGCTAATGTCATGCTGTGGCGCTGAACATCTAGACGCGATGTAACAATGAAACAGGTGTTGTTGTGCCTCACATTCACATGACAATCCTGTTACAAATGGTATATTATCAAAAAAATACTAGGGGTTATGATACAAAAATCTATTACCATTATAGGGCTTTGCCTTGTAATAAAGGGTGCCTCTGAATCCCTATTATAGATCCCTCCCTCTTCTACCTATACCAATGTATTCCATTTTCAGCAAGCTTGGAACAATATTGAATCACGTATTACTAAACACCCCGAGATCAAACATAGTATGATGACCACAGCCCTGTACTGACAGGGAGAGACTACTATATCTATTAGAAAACAATGCTGTTCCGTACATCTAAGACTCCATTGTACACTAAAGAACCATGGGGGAAATATCTCACATGTTCACAATGATGACATCAACACATGTGTACGCAACCAACAAGATTACACGCTTGGGCTTTCGAGTGGGTGGAGGAAGAGAGAGAGGGAGAGAGGGACTGAGAGAGAATGTGGAAGAGAGACGGCGAGGAAGAGAGAGTATGGATGGACATGTATTTATGTGTGTGGTTACGTTTTTTAGTCAGTGATGACTGACAGTGTACTACTTATGCAAGCTTATAAGTGTAAGTGTTTATAAGAGCTCCATCCATCTGCGTGTGTGTGTGTGTATGTGTGTGTGTGTGTGTGTGTGTGTGTGTGTGTGCGTGTGTGTGTTACAGTATCTGCATTAAAGACCTGTATATGTACATTATTCATTCAATGTGGTGGTGAGATAGACCTGGGTGTGTGGGGGAAGAGAGTATATTTACAGTGTCTGAGTTGTGAGAAAGAGAGAAACTGTCTATGAAGAGAGTACCTTAGAGCACTGGTTCCCAAACTGTGCTACTAGGACCCCTGGAGGCACTTGGCCTATCCACAGGGGGTACTGGAGGTACTTGGCCCATCCACAGGGGGTACTGGGGTATCCTGGAGGTACTTGGCCTATCCACAGGGGGTACTGGAGGTACTTGACCTATCCACAGGGGGTACCCTGGAGGTACTTGGCCTATCCACAGGGGGTACTGGAGGTATTTGGCCTATCTGCAGGGGGTACTGGGGGTACTGGAGGTACTTGGCCTATCCACAGGGGGTACTGGAGGTACTTGGCCTATCCACAGGGGGTACTGGGGGTACCCTGGAGGTACTTGGCCTATCCACAGGTGGTACTTGAGAAGACTCATGAGACCATAAGCCTACTGGTAAGGGGGTACTTTGGAGGGGGTACTTTGTGGGATTTACGAATAGAGTAAAATGTGATTTGGGGTACAATAACCAAAAAAGGTTGGGAATCACTAAATGGTGTGTACATGAAGGATATATGTATGTGTATATGCACCTTGGTGTGTGTCTGGGAACATATCTTAAGAGTAGACGAGTGTATGCGTGTGTGTGCATGCGTGTGTGTGTCTAAGTAAGTGCTTACAGCCAGTACACAGCTACTGCAGCCCTGCACGGAGGCACAAACAGCAGGCTCAGCCACACTTAATTACATGCAACAGTAACTCACTTCATTATCATGATATTCTATTCCTATAACTTCTGGAGATTCTGCAAGAGGAGCAGAAAGAAGGGGGAACGTTTACATTTTTTAACGGAGTGAGAGGTGCCACTGAGAACGCCCATCTCGGTTACGAAGACGTAGTCACAACTATTGTCAAAGCCAATCACTGCTTGAAGGCGCTGCTTGAAGGACGTGTTTGAAGGCGCTGCTTGAAGGCGCTGCTTGAAGGAGGTGCTTGAAGGCGCTGCTTGAAGGAGGTGTTTGAAGGCGCTGCTTGAAGGAGGTGCTTGAAGGCGCTGCTTGAAGGCGCTGCTTGAAGGAGGTGCTTGAAGGCGCTGCTTGAATGCGCTGCTTGAAGGCGCTGCTTGAAGGAGGTGCAAGCATATCCATCACGGCACACATGACCGAGCACATGTTGGAACCATCCTCCCTCTGCCTCTCTTGTCTCTATGTCTCTCTTACCCATCGCCTGCATCATATTTACGGTCCAGCGGTATGCAGTGAGGGCGTTTGCAGTATAAAAGGCACAATATGACAGAGGGAATGAAAATAGATGGATACAGTACAGGCAGGAGAGATGGAGGAGAGCAGCAAAGAAACAGAGATTGCCTGCACTGTATGAACACAGATATGGTGTGTGTGTGTGTGTATATGTGTGTGTGTGTGTGTGTGTGTGTGTGTGTGTGTGTGTGTGTGTGTGTGTGTGTGTGTGTGTGTGTGTGTGTGTGTGTGTGTGTGTGTGTGTGTGTGTGTGTGTGTGTGTGTGTGTGTGTGTGTGTGTGTGCGAGTGCATGTGGGCGTTTGTAATAACTCTGAGGAAAAGAATCCTATTCCTTTAAAGATTATATAATATGAAATATAAAACATTTTGCTAGTTCTCCTTAGAACCAATCAATGACCGGTACTCTCTGTGTAAGCAGGACAGGGAGATGGAATGAGAGAGAGAGAGAGAGAGAGATAGAGAGCGAGAGAGAGAGAGAGAGAGAGAGAGAGGAAGGAAGAGGTTAACAGGGATACAGGAGGTTACCAATGGCAAATCAGACCAGTGGTTCTATGAAATGGTCTCCAACACGGCATAGTGTGCATTATATCAGCTTATACGGTAGCAAGGATGTGCCTTTAAGATTATTATTACTGACTGACATGGATGCATTGTATATACAGTCATTCTGATCAAATTCTTTACTGGCCCTTGAAGCTTGGGAATAGTGCGTATAGCAGTATACTATCCTAAGAGTGGGTCCATATCCCAGTGCAGTCCCACTCACACGCTGAGGAACAGATGCCTCAGCTCAGAGGGTAATTTCTCAAAGCTAAATGTGTTCACTGTGTTGTTACCACAGCTGCACCGTCAAACCAGTGGTCAGGATTCTCCTTAGTTTACAAGAGTCAAGTAGGATGTCTACAAACCACTTACACAGAGGAGCGTTTCTACTGAGATGGAAGACATCTATAAAGATTGTTTACAGTATGTCATGTTTCATGCTGAGAGGGATATCATAAACTAGATTTCCGTCCAATTGGCAACAGATTTTAAGCACATAAAAATACATTTTGCGGTGAAAAAAGTTAAACAGGTTTCCATCGCATTTTCAACTCTACTGATGCTTTTCTCACAAAAAAATGTTGCGTTATATAGTGAGTGTGCCCACTCTGGTATGGGCACGTGCGCTCTAGCAACAGCGTGCTGTTGCCCACAGCGTACGTATAGTCTACGCGATCAGATTATTATAGACTAAAGAGAGAGATTATTTTTACTTGTCAAACGGAAGCCAAGCATCGATTATCATTTCACCAGAATAAGACCCTTGATATTTATTGGAAAGGAGCATCAAGCTCATCACCGTGCTCTTTCACCACCCTGTAAAGTTCATCGTAACTTATTTCATCTGTAGTCTAATAAACCACTTGCTTTCCTGACGAGTCGTAGTGGGAGGACCACAAAACGTCATCACGTGACTCCAGGTTTACTTTGATTAGATGTTCATTATATCGATATCAATATCAAATCAAATCCAAATGTATTTGTCACATACACATGGTTAGCAGATGTTAATGTGAGTGTAGCGATATGCTTGTGCTTCTAGTTCCGACAGTGCAGAAATATCTAACAAGTAATCCACCGATCCCCAACAACTACCTAATACACACAAATCTAAAGGGGTGAATGAGAATATCTAAATGTAAGTATATGGATGAGCGATGGCCGAGCGGCATAGGCAAGGTGCAATAGATTATATAAAATACAGTATATGCTTGTGATATGAGTAATGTAAGATATGTAAACAAATAAAATACAGTATATACATGTGATATGAGTAATGTAAGATATGTCAATACTATTAAAGTGGCATTATTTAGAGTGGCATTGTATAAAGTAACTAGTGATCCATTTATTAAAGTGGCCAGTGATTGGGTCTCAATGTAGGCAGCAGCCTCTCTGAGTTAGTGATTGCAGTTTAGCAGTCTGCTGACCTTGAGATAGAAGCTGTTTTTCAGTCTCTCGGTCCCAGCTTTGATGCACCTTTACTGACCTCACCTTCTGGATGGTAGCGGTGAGAACAGGCAGTGGTTCGGGTGGTTGTTGTCCTTGATGATCTTTTGGGCCTTCCTGTGACATCGGGTGCTGTAGGTGTCATGGAGAGCAGATAGTTTGCCCCCGGTGATGCATTGTGCAGATTGCACCACCCTCTGGAGAGCCTTGGGGTTGAGGCTGGTGCAGTTGCTGTACCAGGCTGTGATACAGCCCGACAGGATGCTCTTGATTGTCCATCTGTAAAAGTTTGTCAGGGTTTGGGTGACAAGCCAAATTTCTTTAGTCTCCTGAGGTTGAAAAGGCACTGTTGCCCCTTTTACACCACACTGTCTGTGTGGGTGGAACATTTCAGTTTGTCTGTGATGTGTACACCGAGGACTTTAAAACTTTCCACCTTCTCCACTACTGTCCCTTCGATGTGGATAGGGGGATGCTCCCTCTGCTGTTTCCTGAAATCCACGATCATCTCCTTTGTTTTGTTGACGTTGAGTAAGAGGTTGTTTTCCTGACACCATACTCCGAGTGTCTTCACTTCCTCCCTGTAGGCTGTCTTGTCATTGTTGGTAATCAAGCCCACTAATGTTGTGTTGTCTGCTAACTTGATGATTGAGTTGGAGGCGTGCGTGGCAGGGAGTACAGGAGGGGGTTGAGCACACACCCTTGTGGGTCTCCAGTGTTGAGAGTCAGCGATGTGGAGATGTTGTTTCCTGTTTCCTACCTTCACCAACCTGGGGCAGCCCGTCAGAAAGTCCAGGACCCAATTGCACAGGGCGGGTTGAGACCCAGGGCCTCCAGCTTGATGATGAGCTTGGAGGGTACTATGGCGTTGAATGCTGAGCTGTAGTCAATGAACAGCATTCTTACATTGGTATACTGCATACGGCAGTGTGCAGTGTGATGGCAATTGCGTCGTCTGTGGACCTGTTGGGGTGGTATGCAAACTGAAGTGGGTCTAGGGTGGCCGGTAAGGTGGAGGTGATATGATCCTTGACTAGTCTCTCAAAGCACTTCATGATGACAGAAGTGAGTGCTACGGGGCAGTAGTCATTTAGTTCAGTTATCTTTGCCTTCTTGGGTACAGGAACAATGGTAGCTATCTTGAAGCATGTGGGGACAACAGACTGGGATATGGAGCGATTGAATATGTCCATAAACACACTAGCCAGCTGGTCTGCGCATGCTCTGAGGACACGGCTAGGGATGCCGTCTGGGCCAGCAGCCTTGCGATGGTTAACACGTTTAAATGTTTTACTCACTTCAGCCACGGAGAAGGAGAGGAGGGGGAGGTCAGTCCTTGTTAGCGGGCCGCGACGATGGTACTGTATTATCCTCAAAG
Organism: Oncorhynchus clarkii lewisi; assembly: GCF_045791955.1. Classification (NCBI taxonomy): domain Eukaryota; kingdom Metazoa; phylum Chordata; class Actinopteri; order Salmoniformes; family Salmonidae; genus Oncorhynchus; species Oncorhynchus clarkii. The sequence goes on along the minus strand of NC_092177.1, from coordinate 29,727,660 downwards.
CGGGCAAAGAAGGTGTTTAGTTTGTCTGGAAGCGTGACGTCGGTGTCCGTGACGGGGCTGGTCTTCTTTTTGTAGGCCGTGATTTCCTGTAGACCCTGCCACGTGTCTGAGCCGTTGCATTGCGACTCCACCTTGTCCCTGTACTGGCGTTTCGCTTGTTTGATTGCATTGCGGAGGGAATAACTACACTGTTTATATTCAGTCATATTCCCAGACCTCTTTCCATGGTTAAATGCGGTGGATCACGCTTTCAGTTTTTCGTGAATGCCGCCATCCATCAACGGTTTCTGGCTAGGGTAGGTTTAATTAGTCACAGTGGGTACAACATCTCCAATCCACTTCTTTTTAAACTCACTCACCGAGTCAGCGTATTCTCTGAGGCTGACAGGAACATATTCCAGTCCGCGTGATTGATCAAAACAATCTTGAAGCGTAGCTTCCGATTGGTCGGACCAGCTTTGAATGGTTCTTGTCACTGGTACATCCTGTTTGAGTTCCTATAAGACGGTAGGAGCAAGATGGCATTGTGGTCGGATTTGCCGAAGGGTGGGCGGGGGATGGCTTTGTATGTATCGCGAAAGATAGAGTAGCAGTGGTCGAGGGTATTGCCCATGCGCGTAACGCAATCAATATGCTGGTAGAATTTAGGTAGCCTTGTTCTCAAATTTGCTCTGTTAAAATCTCCAGCCACAATAAATGCAGCCTCAGGATATATGGTTTCCAGTTTGCATAGAGTCCAGCGAAGTTCCTTGATGGCCGTCTTAGTGTCTGCTTGAGGGGGAATGTACACAGCTGTGACTATAACTGACGAGAATTATCTTGGTAGGTAAAATGGCCGGCATTTGATTGTAAGGAATTCTAGGTCGGGTGAGCAGAAGGACTTGAGTTCCTGTATGTTGTTATGATTACACCATAAGTTGTTCATCATGAAGCATACACCCACGCCCTTCCTCTTCCCAGAGAGGTGTTTATCTCTGTCGGGGCGATGCATGGAGAAGCTCGGTGGCTGAACCAATTCCGACAACATATCCCGAGATTTGCGTATAATAGCATTTCCATCGACATTTCTTGCATAATTATTTTTACTGACACAAAAAGATCCCACCTTTTGTGGGATCGACATTTGGAAAGTTTACCTGTTTCCATCAGGTCTGTTATGACATTATGTATCCGACATGTACTTTACCCGCATTAAAAAAAAAATTGAATGGAAACCTGGTTATAGAAATAACCAATATCCAAAATGACAATGAATTTCTCTTTTATCCTTAAAGCAGGGTCAATATCAGGTAATATAAATGTCTAGAAGCGAATAATGAAGACATACTAATTTACCTCGCACCTGACCAACTGAACAACATGTGCGTGTGTGTATGTTTGTGCACACATACACGTATGTGTGTGTGTGTGTGTGTGTGTGTGTGCGTATATTTGTGTTTGTTTGGGTAAACACTGTATCCAATTAAAGGCTTGGGGACTGCTGGGAAGATTTGTATCAACAATATATGGTGATTTATCTTCTGAAATTAAATCGGCAACCCTTGACCTTCCCTTGACAAATGAAAAGGGGAGACTTGTGATTTACGGTGTCACGGAAGGACCTTTCCTTTGGCTTATGGGATGGCTACAGCATATCCCACCTCACAGCCTCACAGCACATCTGCCTGTCAGCGTACTGTTACCTAGCGCTCACATCCCCCATTATATAAACCCACCTGGAAGAACCAACACACTCACACACTCACACACACACACACACATTATCACCATAGCAACACCCCCACCCCCTGCACACACAGCATGTGTAATGTGTAGAGAGCATTTCGGTCATTTCTATGCACTCTCCGAGAAGCAATGTGACTACTCCCTGGTCACCTGACAAGATGCATGCCCATGTAAGGAGAGAGGACGTTGAGGCAGTCTTAAAGGAGCAGTCACACCATAACCCATCCTGGTCCTCTCCTGTTGACTTAAAGGAGCAGTCACACCAAAACCTATCCTGATCCTCTCCTGTAGACTTAAAGGAGCTGTCACACCAAAACCCGTCCTGATCCTCTCCTGTTGACTTAAAGGAGTAGTCACACCAAAACCCGTCCTGATCCTCTCCTGTTGACTTAAAGGAGCAGTCACACCATAACCCATCCTGATCCTCTCCTGTTGTCTTAAAGGAGCAGTCACACCAAAACCCATTTGCGATGGCTCTATGTTCTACTGATCATACTAAACATTTTTGTGGGTGTCGATATGGTTGTCCTTGTTCGATAGAGCCAGTGGACTTCTTTCAGCGATGTTGCTATTGGCGGATTCATTGCTAAATATACAAGCAGACATAATTTTCCAGTCGCTGAAAGACTACAACTTGTGTTGCTCTGGCCCCCGTCCCTCCCTCAAGGCAGGCTTTATTTAAAAGGAGGCAGACACTAACAACAATCCTTTGGGCACAACTGAAATTGGTGAAATTCAACCATACATGTTTCAACCGGAATATAGCAAATAGGATTCGAAACAAAAGGTTTAGAAGCTCAGCTACAGCTGATGCCAGCACCAAGAGGGCAGATAACAAATACGATGCCTAGCTAAGTAAGTTATGTTTCCTGCAAAGCACCAAGCTAACTTGAGTGGGTTGAGTCACTGATGTGATCTTCCTGTCTGGGTTGGCGCCCCCCCCTTGGGTTGTGCCGTGCCGGAGATCTTTGTGCGCTATACTCGGCCTTGTCTCAGGATGGTAAGTTGGTGGTTGAAGATATCCCCCTAGTGGTGTGGGGGCTGTGCTTTGGCAAAGTGGGTGGGGTTATATCCTTCCTGTTTGGCCCTGTCTGGGGGTATCATCGGATTGGGCCACAGTGTCTCCTGACCCCTCCTGTCTCAGCCTCCAGTATTTATGCTGCAGTAGTTTATGTGTCGGGGGGCTAGGGTCAGTTTGTTATATCTGGAGTACTTCTCCTGTCTTATCCGGTGTCCTGTGTGAATTTAAGTATGCTCTCTCTAATTCTCTCTTTTTTTGACCTGAGCCTTAGGACCATGCCCCAGGACTACCTGGCATGATGACTGCTTGCTGTCCCCAGTCCACCTGGCCGTGCTGCTGCTCCAGTTTCAACTGTTCGGCCTGCGGCTATGGAATCCTGACCTGTTCACCAGACGTGCTACCTGTCCCAGACCTATTATTTGACCATGCTGGTCATTTATGAACATTTGAACATCTTGGCCATGTTCTGTTATAATCTCCACAGCCAGAAGAGGACTGGCCACCCCTCATAGCCTGGTTCCTCTCTAGGTTTCTTCCTAGGTTTTGGCCTTTCTAGGGAGTTTTTCCTAGCCAACATGCTTCAACACCTGCATTGCTTGCTGTTTTGGGTTTTTGGCTGCGTTTTCTGTACAGCACTTTGAGATATCAGCTGATGTACGAAGGGCTTTTTAAATACATTTGATTTGATTTATCTACTGAAACCCAAATTGTGTATTGCTGGCTAACATACTACAGTGGGGTGAAATTAAATAATTTTTCTGTTTGCTAATTTAGCTAGCTAAACAACTACCAGTAGCCATATATAAACATATTCTCTTTTTAGTCATTGGTATGACTAGCTACTAAACAGCAAGCTACAACTTTACAACCAGCCACCTAATGTCACGCCCTGACCTTAGTTATCTTTGTTTTCTTTATTATTTTGGTTAGGTCAGGGTGTGACAATGGTGGTTGGTTTAGTTTTTGTATTGTCTATGTGTAGTTGCCTGTCAGCACAAAAAGAATGTATGCTTATCACGCTGCGCCTTGGTCTCATCAATATGACGAACGTGACACCTAAAGCTAGGTTTACCAGCAAACATTTGTACATGACTGGAGTTGGCTAGCTATTTAGCCTGGTGCCTGCTAACTTGTTATTTTTTATATATATTTTTTTATTTAAACTTTATTTAACTAGGCAAGTCAGTTAAGAACAAATTCTTATTTACAATGACGGCCTACACCGGCCAAACCCAGACGACGCTGGGCCAATTGTGCACCGCTCTATGGGATTCCCAATCATGGCCAGTTGTGATACAGCCTGGATTCGAACCAGGGTGTCTGTAGTGATGCCTCTAGCACTGAGATGCAGTGCCTTAGACCGCTGCGCCACTTGCCTCGCATTTGTAACTTGTTAGCAAACGTGTCGCATCAGCAACTGTAAGTAATTTACTAGTTGGCTATGTAACAAAATTGACGAGGGTTGACATTGGTTATGATTATGACCTTGGATGCATTTCAGTCAAAAAATTATAGGTATAATGCAAGATACGATTCCAAACAGATGTAAATAACAAGTATTGTATAGCCATAGATAGCTAAGTTTACAAGCAAACAGTGAGGAGAAACAATAATACAACAATTTACTATTGTAAATCTCTAAAACTGAAGCTATACCTTAAAATATATTTGCCTAAGCATGCCTGATAGACATGGTTGTAGGTAGATACTGTCTGCCTACCTACAGTACCTAGGCTCATTTGTACGGTCTGGTCACTGTGCAAAGGTTGAAGATTATGCCCTATTTCTTTTTATTAGGCTTGATATTGTTGTATGTTCAACTAGTCTACCCTAATGTTGATGTTGTGCTGGCATGGTTCAACTGTTGTTCAAAGTATAATTTTGTTTGTTTTTTGTCTTACACATAATACCGTGTGGTGCCTGGGCTTCTTCCTGAACTGGATTTTTGATACAGAAACAGAATTCCTTTGCCTGCGTGTGCCATTGTAGCAGAACTGTTTCCTGTGAACTGTATCCCTCTCGAGGGATTAGACATTATGCTCAATTTCAAGCACATGACTCATGAGAATCTGAATGGCAGTTTGATCAAAACACTCCTCTCACAGCTTTACAAGTATTCCCTGAACTTACCATATGTCTCCTTGGAATAGCAATTCCATCATGACCACCTCTCCCATCATCTGCTGATCACCAGTTCTCTTAGCTACAGACTGTTACACCAGATAATGATATTTAACCAACATTGTTGCTATCTATTACTGGGAGTTACAGGACAGGTACTGTTTGGTGTAGCACAGAGACGTTTTGACCAACCTTAGTGTCGTGTCTGTGGACTATTCATTAATGTAACAACTGTTATATGAAATCAGTTCTCTATGTGTAATTATTATTACTTTATTTAAATAATTACGTAAACATTAAGTAACTAGGAAGTCAGGGCACCACGGGAAAATGTTGTTTAACCTGTTGCGACGACCAAACCCGGATCCGGGATTCTATTTATAGACCTAAGCTCATTACCATAACGCAACGTTAACTATTCATGAAAATCGCAAATGAAATGAAATAAATATGCTAGCTCTCAAGCTTAGCCTTTTGTTAACAACACTGTCATCTCAGATTTTCAAAATATGCTTTTCAACCATAGGAAAACAATCATTTGTGTAACAGTAGCTAGCTAGCGTAGCATTTAGCGTTAGCATTAGCGTTAGCATTAGCGTTAGCATTTAGCAGGCAACTATCACAAAAACAAGTAAAGCCTTCAAATAAAATAACTTACCTTTGAAGAACTTCTGATGTTTTCAATGAGGAGACTCTCAGTTAGATAGCAGATGCTCCGTTTTTCCAAAAAGATTCTTTGTGTATTAGAAATAGCTCCGTTTTGTACATCACATTTGGCTACCAAAAAAATAAATAAATAAATAATAAAAAACGAAAATTCAGCCCTCAAAACGCGAACTTTTTTCCAAATTAACTCCATAATATCGACTGAAACATGGCAAACGTGGTTTAGAATCAATCCTCAAGGTGTTTTTCCACATATCTCTTCAATGATATATCCTTCGTGGAAGCCTGGTTTCTCCTTGCTCTCAAATGGAAAAATAATTGCACCTGGCTTTACGCTCCAATTTCGACGCAGGGACACCAGGCGGACACTTGGAAAATGTAGTCTCTTATGGTCAATCTTCCAATGATATGCCTACAAATACGTCACAATGCTGCTAACACTTTGGGGGAACGACAGAAAGTGTAGGCTCATTCCTTGCGCAATCACAGCCATATAAGGAGACAATGGAAAACAGAGCTTCAGAAATTCTGCTCATTTCCTGGTTGATGCATCATCTTGGTTTCGCCTGTAGAATGAGTTCTGGGGCACTTACAGACAATATCTTTGCAGATTCTGAAACTTCAGAGTGTTTTCTTTCAAAAACTGTCAAGAATATGCATAGTCGAGCATCTTTTCGTGACAAAATATCGCGCTTAAAACGGGAACGTTTTTTATCCAAAAATGAAATAGCGCCCCTAGAGATCAAAGAGGTTAAAGAGTTACTGTACACTTATTAATGTATTATTGCCTCATCAGTCATATTCTGAAGGTCGCAAACCCTTGGAATTGGCTTCATTATTTATTTACTAACTAAATAATCACACAGAATTGCATAAACACACACACAGAATAGGTTATACATTGGTTACTACATAATGCAATGAAAAGTTCCTAGTGGACTAAGCCCGATATGACGGCTTGGTAGACAATGGAAAGGGGTGGGGACAGATAGAGTGGGAAAGACAAAGGACTCCACTATCGTACACACATCTGATAACTAGGCTCATGGAAATGCTAACACTTTGCACATGAACAGCCTCTCATTCAAAAATAAATGGCATTTTATATATTTACAACTGTAGGTCTTTTTTGTCTCTCTCTGTGATCACCGGTCCCTCTGCTGGAGAATCAGTCGACAGAAAGTTTCTGGTTTGTCCACTAGAGATCAAAGTCTTTCGTAGTTGTAGCTTGTTATAATGGATACGTCAGGGATACCAATTGTCATTCGATAGTGAAATGTTCTCCAGAATGGACCTTTCAGAGTACCATTTGGTCGTTCGATCGGTTGCGTTTAACAGACTAATGTACTCAAACAGCTGCAGACTGAATGCGTAGTCTTCAGTTTTGTAGAACTTTTCTTCTTAACCATTTGTAACATATGGACAGCGTCCCTATGTCCTCTGGTCTGTATTTAAATTGCCAACCATTTCAACGTCGCTACAGCTCCATGCTCTCTGGTCTAATGTACAATTTGTCGCGTTTTTTTTATATTGGAGTAGAAACGGAGCGTTTCATAATTTCCACCCAACGTCTGTGTTCACTTGGGGCGGGGTCACTGACTGATCATAAGTTACTATGAAAAATAATTCTTATTTAGAAGACTAAAATCACATTGTTATCTTTCCAAAAGTATTCTTATACTTAATTAATTTATTCTATACAACATTCCGATGCAAATCCCATAATTGAGAAGTGTATACAAACAAAGATACAGTAATGTGGTTATACTGTCTTTCATGAAGTCACAAAATGAAACAAATTCGACATGGTCGTTCTTTGATTTCCCACCGATCACCTACCAATAGGAATATTGTTTCATTCTTCAATTTTGGGATGTAGGAGTCTTGGTGGGAACAGTGTCTTTTGTTCTCCATAGGTTCTCTCCCTCAATACTCCATGGCAGTGAAGAGAGTGTTTCTGCAAGGAATTCACGACCTGTCGTTAAGTCAAAACTGTGAAGAGAGAGAGGGGGGAGGGGGGGCTATGATCCCCCCCCCCCCCCCCCCCCAAGGGCACGTCATGACATTAGCGATGCCGTATTCGTCCTCGATTTGGGCAAACAGGAGTCTCATAAAATGTATGTGTCCAGTTGCAGGGGGTCAGTTTGAATTCAGAAAATGCTCCGTTATGAAAATACTTTTTTTGCTCCATAAAGTCGTCCAGCAATACAGTGCATTCGGAAAGTATTCATACCCCTTGACTTTTCCAGTTAGAGCCTTATTCTAAAATGGATTAAATAAACCCCCCCCCCCCCCCGCCTCATCAACCTACACACAATACCCCATAATGACAAAGCGAAAAACAGGTTTTTAGACATGCAGCTTTGAAGGTCCCGAAGAACACAGTGGCCTCCATCATTCTCAAATGGAAGAAGTTTAGAACCACCAAGACTCTTCCTAGAGCTGGGCGCACGGTCAAACTGAGCAATCGGGGGAAAAGGGCCTTGGTCAGAGTTCCTCTGTGGAGATGGGAGAACCTTCCAGAGGGACAACCATCTCTGTAGCACTCGACCATTCAGACATTTATTGTAGAGTGGCCAGACAGAAGCCACTCCTCAGTAAAGGGACATGACAGCCCCTTTGGAGTTTGCCAAAAGGTACCTAAAGATTCACAGACTATGAGAAACAAGATTATCTTTGGTCTGATGAAAGCAAGGTTGAATTCTTTGGCCTGAAAGCCAAGAGTCACATCTGGAGGAAACCTGCCACCATCCCTATGGTGAAGCACGGTGGTGGCAGCATCATGCTGTGGGGATGTTTTTCAGCTCCAGGGACTGGGAGACTAGTCAGGTTCGAGGCAGAGATTAACGGAGCAAAGTACAGAGAGATCCTTGATGAAAACCTGCTCCAGAGCGCTCAGGACCTCAGACTGGGGCGAAGGTTCACCTTCCAACAGGACAATGACCCTAAGCACACAGCCAAGACAACGCAGGAGTGGCTTCGAGACAAGTCTCTGAATGTCCTTGAGTGGCCCAGCCAGAGCCCGGGCTTGAACCCAATCTAACATCTCCGGAGAGAGCTGAAAATAGCTGTGCAGCGACGCTCCCCATCCAACCTGACAGAGCTTTAGAGTATCTGCAGAGAAAAATGGGAGAAACTCCCCAAATGCAGGTGTGCCACACTTGTAGCGTCATACCCAAGAAGACTTGAGGCTGTAATAGCTGACAAAGGTACTTCAACAAAGTACTGAGTAAAGAGTCTGAATTTACTTATGTAAATGTGATATTTCAGGGGGATTTAAACATTTGCAACAATTTTTTTAAAAACAGTTTTTCTTTGCATTATGAGGTATTGTGTGTAGATTGATGAGGGGAAAAACGATTTAATCCATTTAAGAATTATGCTGTAACATAACAAAATGGTAAAAAGTCAAGGGGTCTGAATACTTTCCGAATGCACTGTGCGTGCGCCGTCATCGTGTCCATTTCAAGTCTTCTCACACATTGATCGAGACAGGTCTATGTCATCATGATATGAGGTACTTTGGGGTGGACATACACCTGTCTCGATCAATGAAAGAAGACTTGGCATAGACAAGATGTCTGCAAACGTCTTGGTGAATCACATTATCTGGTGTAAGAATCTATAACTACAGTTCTCTGCACTTCTGTGTCTCTGCACCTGACATTCATTTGGACACACTGAACTGTACTACTGTACTTAAAATGTGTATGTTACTTTTACCATATACCATTGTTGTGAAATACCCAGTTCTCTTGATGTAGCATTAAATAGTGTACACTCCTTTCTGTATTGTAGATATCCAAAGAACATTTGTTTATTTGTCAATCTGAATGTCTAGCATCTGTTTGATGCAACAGAGCCATGTACAACTTATATAAATATCTTCTATGAATCCATAAGGGCCGACATATTCCAAAGATTCATAGAAAATATCCATCTTTATTTTATGGTGGTTCTACAGCAGGGCTCTCCAACCCTGTTCCCGGAGACATACCGTCCTGTAGGACCTACCCAATTCTAATAATAAACTGAGCCAGGTTAGTTACAACTGGGGTTGGAGCAAAAACCTACAGGAGGATAGCTCTCCAGGAACAGGGTTGGAGACCCCATGTTCTACATGGTCTTAGGCCAGGAATTCCCAAACTCGATCCTGGGGATCCCAAGGGGTGCATGTTTAGCTTTCTGCCATAGCACTACACAGCTGATCATCAAGCTTTGATTATTTGAGTCAGCTGTGTAGTGCTAGGGCAAAAACTAAAATGTGCACCCCTTGGGGTCCCCAGGACCGAGTTTGGGAAACACTGTCTTATGTTGAGCCACACTGGCTGCGTTTACACAGTCAGCCCAATTCTGATCTTTTTTCCACTAATTGGTCCAAATTTGTGAAAAAATATCAGAATTGAGCTGCCTGTGTAAACGCAGAATAAGTCCTTTATCCGGCTTCGGTACACTGGCAATGGTGGGCTGGGGAAGCTGGGACTCTTTATGCTTATGGCGATGGTCTTGTCCGGTCTGCAGTGAACGGCCAGCTGGATAAGACTCTGACGAAAGTGTTGTAGGGCTTCTTAACACCAACTGTTTTGTCCTCTTGCAGAAGATTTGCTGGTACTGCATGTCTCCTGGAAAGACATGGTTGTGTTCTTAGCATTTTACACTTTTTGCGGAATGGACGTAGGGCAACACGCCTTTGTTGGTAAAGGTGTTAACCAAATGGGACCGGATAGAGTATTGTTTAGGGACAATGAGGGGGGCATTGGGAGCTGTTTTTGAGAGGAAAGATCAGTCAACAAAGTGAATGGGCTAAAGAAGGTGTGAAAAGTCTTAGGAAGACAGCTCTTACACAGTATGAATGGTTGTGTATGGGAGATTGAGGAGAAATGATACCCCAATCCCTCTCATACACAACAATGCATGTACTGTCTAAGCACAACCAAAAACCCCTTCCTCATCTCAAAGTACTGTCTGTAAACCTTCCCCAGCCCACTTGACTTTGACACATCATTCTTGTCAATAGCAGTCAGCTTGTGTTTTATAGATAAGGGTGGAATAGATAGCTTCCAAATTGAGACTCGTATTTGGTAACATTAGCTAGTTTACGTTAGCTAACATCAGCCAGGGACAGAACATGTTTACTCTGCTGAAGGTAGCTAGCAGTCTAACAGTGACTACCATGGCATAGGTTAAATTGATTGACAGTGTGTATACCAAAAGATAGCCCCATGATTTAGCTAATGGCTTTCAGTGTTCAATACAGGACTGTAACGTTAGCTAGCTAACTTACCCAGCTAGGCTAGCAAGCTAGCTAACGCTAGGTTAACTCTAATTGAGAATCTTTCGTTTTGTTGTGAACGAAAAAAATGGATGGTATCGCATCACTTCTCCGCTGTCGTCGAAATGGATTCCCCATAATTTCAGCCAGAAAATTCCTCTGATAATCTTTGGTCACTGCATCATTGGTGATGGGCGCAACGCAAGCAACTGGCAGAATCTGGGTTAATTGGGTGTGAATCTCTGGAATGGTCATTTCCGCGCTTGTTTGTAATTAGCACAGAACACCACACAGGCATGATGACAACCATTAGTGTAAACAAAACGTTTTCAAAAATATTTTGCCTCGAGAAATTCTGAGATTACTGTGTGTTGGTCGTTCTAAGTAAACAACGCCATTATTCAAGTTTGTGGACACGCCCCCTCTAACTAGCGGGTGGTGTCAGGATTCGCTATGAATGCCAGTGAAATGAAAATGTGCTAGTTGTAAGCTTGTGGTTTGGATAATGTTGATGTTTATGATAAGGGGCGGCAGGGTAGCCTACTGGTTGGACTAGTAACCGGAAGGTTGCAAGTTCAAACCCCCGAGCTGACAAGGTAAAAATCTGTCGTTCTGAACAGGCAGTTAACCCACTGTTCCTAGGCCGTCATTAAAAATAAGAATTTGTTCTTAACTGACTTGCCTAGAGGTTAAGATAAAAGATAATGTTGTTAATATAGTAATGACTATATGCCATAGCAGGTCTGTCTCTCTCAGGATGAATCTCTACATCAGAACACTATCCACCTGTTTCCTCAGAAGAAGAAAAGGGATATAGCAAGACATCTTCCCAGCAATATGAAAAAGAACAACCATACAGCAAATATGGTCAACATGGTCAATAGGAATGTATCCAGAGGAATTGACATAAGACATACTCTTATCAATCGTCAAAACTCTCACCTGTATGACCTGTATGACCTGTATGACCTCACCTGTATGACACACACACACAAACTCTGCACTGAACCAGAATATAACCTGCCAAGGAGCCTACAGTTTGCTCTACCAGAAACACAGAGACAGGAAACAAAGGCTCCACGGCTGTGACTCCTATTAATAGGCCCCAGTGGCAGAAAACAGCTGCTCCACCAACACAGCACATCCAAGTGATAGAATAATGATAGAGAGAGAGAGCAAGAGAAAGGGAGGGGATAAGAGAAAGAGAGAGGGTAAGAATAAGAGCAAGAGAGCGAGGGTGAGATGGAAGAAAACAAGGAAAAGGGCGAGTCAAGAGAATAGTGTAGGTAAGGTGTAGTGGTGGAGGGGTGTTGTATAGATGTGGTGGAGGGGTGTTGGATAGATGTGGTGGAGGGGTGTTGGATAGATGTGGTGGAGGGGTGTTGGATAGGTAAGGTGTAGTGGTGGAGGGGTGTTGGATAGGTAAGGTGTAGTGGTGGAGGGGTGTTGGATAGGTAAGGTGTAGTGGTGGAGGGGTGTTGGATAGGTAAGGTATAGTGGTGGAGGGGTGTTGGATAGGTAAGGTATAGTGGTGGAGGGGTGTTGGATAGATAAGGTGTGGTGTTGGATAGGTAAGGTGTAGTGGTGGAGGGGTGTTGGATAGATAAGGTGTAGTGGTGGAGGGGTGTTGGATAGATAAGGTGTGGTGTTGGATAGATAAGGTGTAGTGGTGGAGGGGTGTTGGATAGGTAAGGTATAGTGGTGGACGGGTGTTGGATAGATAAGGTGTAGTGGTGGAGGGGTGTTGGATAGGTAAGGTGTAGTGGTGGAGGGGTGTTGGATAGGTAAGGTATAGTGGTGGACGGGTGTTGGATAGATAAGGTGTAGTGGTGGAGGGGTGTTGGATAGGTAAGGTGTAGTGGTGGACAGAGAGAGAGAGAGAGGTAGAGAGAGAGACAGAGAGCGGGAGAGAGAGATAGCGAGAGAATAAAGACAAGTGTGTGCATGAGACTGCATAATCACGCCGGTTTATTTACACATTTAATTCCTGCAGTGAAGCAATGTATTTAAATCACATGATCCATGCTAAATACAGCATCATTTGAGGATGTACGGATGAGTGTGTGTATAGTATGGCTGGAAATGTGACTGGGAATAAAAGAGAGATGCAAAAGAAGGAATGAAAAATGGAGAGAAAGAGAGCGAGAGAGAGAGAGAGAGTCAGAACTGTCTGTAGGGATGCAGGCAGGGGGAGGAATGTGGTTACCATGGCAACCCAATGAAGGCTGAGCTCTGGGTGTTCGTTCCAGCTCTGACTGCGCGTTGCACTGCACCGGCCCTCGCTTCTCTGCCGCCTAACTCTCTCCATCCTCCCCCACGCTCTCTTTCTCCCTATATTTCTCCCTCGCTCACTCATCCCTCCCCCGCCGCCTCCTCGGCTCCCTCCCTCCATGAGAGAGAGAGGAACTCAGCACTACCCACCCAGCTCCATATTATCCAGCCCAGCTATTCACTGAGCACCATTGAGTCAAACTGTACTGTCACTGTGCTTTTATGCTGATATTACATTACCATAGAGCACAGTGATCCTGTACCACCGTGCCTTAACCCAGGCAGCAGCCCCCTACCCTCTACCCCCCGAACCTCTCTCCTAACGCCCCCGCCCCATGCACTAGTTCTCGGCTCAGCTGAAAAGCCAGCGCCTGTGGGTATTATGCTGCCGTGTGCCGCTGGGCGTGTTGTGATTGGAAAGGCATGTGAAAACAAGGCCTTCCATGGTACTGTACTGTTGTACTAGGGAACATGGACAGGAGGCCTCCCTCCCGCTCCCTGACAGACAGACAGACAGACAGACAGACAGACAGACAGACAGAGGCTGTGTGACAGCAGGTGAGTCACACCCCTCCATTCTGAGGTAACGTGACCTGCTACAGATTACACTAACATACAGTAGAGAGCAGTGGAGGTTGCTGAGGGGAGGAAGGCTCACAATAATGTCTGGAACGGAGTAAATGGAATGGCATCAAACACATGGGAACCATGTTTGATGTATTTGATACCATTCCACTAATTCCGCTCCAGTCATTACCACAAGCCTGTCCTCCCCAATTAAGGCGCTACCAACCTCCTGTGGTATAGAGATATTTTTGGTCTTTGATGATCCATCATACATTCATGATTTACATAATTTACATATCGTCTCAAAACATATATATTTTTAAAGATATTCGAAAGTATGACAGTTTACCAAATTAGAAGAAGCTAAATACCATGAACTACCAGGCCCCGTCATCTGCCCAGTGTTTACATATGAAGTTGAAATGGCTGTCAACATGCTTGCCACTTCCTTATTTGACATAATGAACCCAAACTAAGCAATTTTACAGCCTCCATCTCCACAAATATCTAATTGAAAAATAGAGGTGGGAATTTCAGAAACCCACACCAGCAAAATCTACAACAATTGAAAATATTCTCATATCAACAATATGATGAATTGTACTAAAGGCTGTGGTCATGACAACTGATATCACTGATTTGAGTCTCTGGGATTTGTCTGTGATTCCGTGTGATGCAGGAGCTGTGACATCCTTCTCTGATCATTAAAATGTTCAAAAAGGTCATTGAGCTTAATGAAAAAAATAACGAAAGGGCACCCATGTGACGCTTCACTGAGCAAGCTGGAACAGGAGTGTGAGAGAGACACTCTGATTGGGCTCCTTTACGTTATGGAGCGTTCATTTGACCCATGGGTGACCCTGGGTGACTGACCTTAGGCGTCTCAATGTGGTAGCGGCTCACCAGCCCCAACACATGCTCCACCTTCTGAGGGTTCCTCCTGCTGGTCACTCGTACCCGCGACACTCCCTCCTCCTCCTCAGAGTTCTGTAGGAAGGACAGGACGGAATGGATCAATACCTGATTAATATAGCAACACGCATGCCCCGCCCACCCGAGGAGCTGTCTTTTTCAGCCATCTATTTCCTGTGTTTTGGGGTGAAAAATCAATTTGTCACTTAAATGGTCGCTAGATTGATTGCTTTCATTTGACTCCTGCGACTCTTTCATACTTGCTTGTGCCCGATGTTTTTTCCAATTAACGTTATGACCGTGGAAATGTTTGTAATGACCTGTCAAGCACATCCCGGTAATGGTGGAAATGGGATCAATGGAATACATTGTCTTATCGTTGAATCAACAAGAACGCTAAACCTTCGTCAGGGATTTAACGCACCGTCACAACACTTACATCACAAGGAACCTTTATTTTGATGGTAGTTAATTTTGTGTGGAATTGAAATAGAGTATTCATTTAATACAGTTGAAATGTTTACAAAATTAGATTCCGAAAATGAACACTCAGAAAGTGATATTATGTCTGCTCTCGCAAACAATGTAAAGTATGTATAGCTTGGTTTAATCTAGAGCCAAGCATGTTGATCTTTAAACCAAGGGAATCCTGCTATTGACACACTTTAATTAATGAGGCAGTCTAGACAGGGCAGTGAGTGCAGGTAGGTCTAGACAGAGCAGGTGAGTACAGGTAGGTCTAGACAGAGCAGGTGAGTACAGGTAGGTCTAGACAGAGCAGGTGAGTACAGGTAGGTCTAGACAGAGCAGGTGAGTACAGGTAGGTCTAGACAGAGCAGGTGAGTACAGGTAGGTCTAGACAGAGCAGGTGAGTACAGGTAGGTCTAGACAGAGCAGGTGAGTACAGGTAGGTCTAGAAAGAGCAGGTGAGTACAGGTAGGTGTAGAAAGAGCAGGTGAGTACAGGTAGGTCTAGAGAGAGCAGGTGAGTACAGGTAGGTCTAGACAGAGCAGGTGAGTACAGGTAGGTCTAGACAGAGCAGGTGAGTACAGGTAGGTCTAGACAGAGCAGGTGAGTACAGGTAGGTCTAGACAGAGCAGGTGAGTACAGGTAGGTCTAGAAAGAGCAGGTGAGTACAGGTAGGTGTAGAAAGAGCAGGTGAGTACAGGTAGGTCTAGAGAGAGCAGGTGAGTACAGGTAGGTCTAGACAGAGCAGGTGAGTACAGGTAGGTCTAGACAGAGCAGGTGAGTACAGGTAGGTCTGGACAGAGCAGGTGAGTACAGGTAGGTCTAGACAGAGCAGGTGAATACAGGTAGGTCTAGACAGAGCAGGTGAGTACAGGTAGGTCTAGACAGAGCAGGTGAGTACAGGTAGGTCTAGACAGAGCAGGTGAGTACAGGTAGACCTAGACAGAGCAGGTGAGTACAGGTAGACCTAGACAGAGCAGGTGAGTACAGGTAGGTCTAGACAGAGCAGGTGAGTACAGGTAGGTCTAGACAGAGCAGGTGAGCACAGGTAGGTCTAGACAGAGCAGGTGATTGCAGGTAGGTCTAGACAGAGCAGGTTAGTACAGGTAGGTCTAGACAGAGCAGGTGAGTACAGGTAGGTCTAGAGAGAGCAAGTGAGTACAGGTAGGTCTAGACAGAGCAGGTGAGTACAGGTAGGTTTAGAGAGAGCAGGTGAGTACAGGTAGGCCTAGACAGAGCAGGTGAGTACAGGTAGTCCTAGACAGAGCAGGCGAGTACAGGTAGGTCTAGACAGAGCAGGTGAGTACGGGTAGGGTAAACAGAGCAGGTGAGTACAAGTAGGTCTAGACAGAGCAGGTGAGTACAGGTAGGCCTAGACAGAGCAGGTGAGTACAGGTAGGCAGACAGAGGCCAGGTGAGTACAGGTAGTCCTAGACAGAGCAGGTGAGTACAGGTAGGCCTAGACAGAGCAGGTGAGTACAGGTAGGTCTAGACAGAGCAGGTGAGTACGGGTAGGGTAAACAGAGCAGGTGAGTACAGGTAGGTCTAGACAGAGCAGGTGAGTACAGGTAGGTCTAGACAGAGCAGGCGAGTACAGGTAGGTCTAGACAGACCAGGCGAGTACAGGTAGGTCTAGACAGAGCAGGTGAGTACAGGTAGGTCTAGACAGAGCAGGTGAGTACAGGTAGGCCTAGACAGAGCAGGTGAGTACAGGTAGACCTAGACAGAGCAGGTGAGTACAGGTAGACCTAGACAGAGCAGGTGAGTACAGGTAGGTCTAGACAGAGCAGGTGAGTACAGGTAGGTCTAGACAGAGCAGGTGAGCACAGGTAGGTCTAGACAGAGCAGGTTAGTACAGGTAGGTCTAGACAGAGCAGGTGAGTACAGGTAGGTCTAGACAGAGCAGGTGAGTACAGGTAGGCCTAGAAAGAGCAGGTGAGTACAGGTAGGTCTAGAGAGAGCAGGTGAGTACAGGTAGGTCTATAGAGAGCAAGTGAGTACAGGTAGGTCTAGACAGAGCAGGTGAGTACAGGTAGGTTTAGACAGAGCAGGTGAGTACAGGTAGGCCTAGACAGAGCAGGTGAGTACAGGTAGTCCTAGACAGAGCAGGTGAGTACGGGTAGGGTAAACAGAGCAGGTGAGTACAGGTAGGTCTAGACAGAGCAGGTGAGTACAGGTAGGCCTAGACAGAGCAGGTGAGTACAGGTAGGTCTAGACAGAGCAGGTGAGTATGGGTAGGGTAAACAGAGCAGGTGAGTACAGGTAGGTCTAGACAGAGCAGGTGAGTACAGGTAGGTCTAGACAGAGCAGGTGAGTACAGGTAGGTCTAGACAGAGCAGGTGAGTACAGGTAGGTCTAGACAGAGCAGGTGAGTACAGGTAGGTCTAGACAGAGCAGGTGAGTACAGGTAGGCCTAGACAGAGCAGGTGAGTACAGGTAGGCCTAGACAAAGCAGGTGAGTACAGGTAGGCCTAGACAGAGCAGGTGAGTACAGGTAGTCCTAGACAGAGCAGGTGAGTACAGGTAGGCCTAGACAGAGCAGGTGAGTACAGGTAGGTCTAGACAGAGCAGGTGAGTACGGGTAGGGTAAACAGAGCAGGTGAGCACAGGTAGGTCTAGACAGAGCAGGTGAGTACAGGTAGGTCTAGACAGAGCAGGCGAGTACAGGTAGGTCTAGACAGATCAGGCGAGTACAGGTAGGTCTAGACAGAGCAGGTGAGTACAGGTAGGTCTAGACAGAGCAGGTGAGTACAGGTAGGCCTAGACAGAGCAGGTGAGTACAGGTAGGCCTAGACAGAGCAGGTGAGTACAGGTAGGCCTAAACAGAGCAGGTGAGTACAGGTAGTCCTAGACAGAGCAGGTGAGTACAGGTAGGCCTAGACAGAGCAGGTGAGTACAGGTAGGCCTAAACAGAGCAGAGCAGGTGAGTACAGGTAGTCCTAGACAGAGCAGGTGAGTACTGGTAGGCCTAGACAGAGCAGGTGAGTACAGGTAGGTCTAGACAGAGCAGGTGAGTACGGGTAGGGTAAACAGAGCAGGTGAGCACAGGTAGGTCTAGACAGAGCAGGTGAGTACAGGTAGGTCTAGACAGAGCAGGCGAGTACAGGTAGGTCTAGACAGATCAGGCGAGTACAGGTAGGTCTAGACAGAGCAGGTGAGTACAGGTAGGTCTAGACAGAGCAGGTGAGTACAGGTAGGCCTAGACAGAGCAGGTGAGTACAGGTAGGCCTAGACAGAGCAGGTGAGTACAGGTAGGCCTAAACAGAGCAGGTGAGTACAGGTAGTCCTAGACAGAGCAGGTGAGTACAGGTAGGCCTAGACAGAGCAGGTGAGTACAGGTAGGTCTAGACAGAGCAGGTGAGTACGGGTAGGGTAAACAGAGCAGGTGAGTACAGGTAGGTCTAGACAGAGCAGGTGAGTACAGGTAGGTCTAGACAGAGCAGGCGAGTACAGGTAGGTCTAGACAGACCAGGCGAGTACAGGTAGGTCTAGACAGAGCAGGTGAGTACAGGTAGGTCTAGACAGAGCAGGTGAGTACAGGTAGGCCTAGACAGAGCAGGTGAGTACAGGTAGGCCTAGACAGAGCAGGTGAGTACAGGTAGGCCTAGGTGAGTACAGATAGGCCTAGACAGAGCAGGTGAGTACAGGTCTAGACAGAGCAGGTGAGTACAGGTAGGTCTAGATAGAGCAGGTGAGTACAGGTAGGTCTATACAGAGCAGGTGAGTACGGGTAGGCCTAGACAAAGCAGGTTAGTACAGGTAGGTCTAGAAGGAGCAGGTGAGTGCAGGTAGGGTAGACAGAGCAGGTGAGTACAGGTAGGTCTAGACAGAGCAGGTGAGTACAGGTAGGTCTAGACAGAGCAGGTGAGTGCAGGTAGGTCTAGACAGAGCAGGTGAATACAGGTAGGGTAGACAGAGCAGGTGAGTGCAGGTAGGGTAGACAGAGCAGGTGAGTGCAGGTAGGTCTAGACAGAGCAGGTGAGTACAGGTAGGTCTAGACAGAGCAGGTGAGTACAGGTAGGTCTAGACAGAGAAGGTGAGTACAGGTAGGTCTAGACAGAGCAGGTGAGTACAGGTAGGTCTAGACAGAGCAGGTGAGTACAGGTAGGTCTAGACAGAGCAGGTGAGTGCAGGTAGGTCTAGACAGAGCAGGTGAGTACAGGTAGGTCTAGACAGAGCAGGTGAGTGCAGGTAGGTCTAGACAGAGCAGGTGAATACAGGTAGGGTAGACAGAGCAGGTGAGTGCAGGTAGGGTAGACAGAGCAGGTGTTTAGTGGTTGCAGCCCTGTTCCACTCATTTCTGTTACTTTATTCATATATGTAAATAAAGTTGGCATGTTTATGCAAATGAGGCACATATCATGTTCTTTATTTTAACACAAAATGTATATTTTTAAATACCTGATACAATAAGCACATTTATAGATGAGTGAAATCAACAACAACAAAAAAGGTGTCTTGGACAATAAATTGAATACCTGAACTCCCACCAAAATCCCTGAACTCTGTGCCAGTAAAATGTTTTATCTGCTATAATTAAGACAATCTCTGATTACAACAATTCAAAACGTTTGGAGTATCTTCATCCAATCAAATCAATTTGGATGAGCGTTGCTAGATGAATATTCACACAGTGTTCACTGCCAGAGAAGAGTCCAATACAGTAAAACCAGTAAAGAGTCAACGTTTATGGACCTCTTTATGGACAACGTTTATGGGTAGCTATGAGTAATATAGCGGCTGGGCACTCTTTCCGCCTGCCTCTCTGCTAACGACCAATGACTGACTGATATTTGTTGTGCAAACAGTCACCGGGGCCCAGTAGAACAAATGGAGTAAAGCCACAGTATAAACTGGACGGACCAGTCTATCAAAGATCTGTTGAACATGACAAACATGACAGGAGTAATTCCTACACACTAAAAACAAATGGTTCAATTTGTGTCAAATAAGGGTTCTTTGGATTGTGACCATATCGGATCCCTTTTTGATGCTGTACTGAACCCTTTTTGGAAGGTTCTATAAAGAACCATGCTCATATGGTTCTAAATGGAACCGTTATGGTGCTATAAAAGAGCCCTTTCCTAAGGTTCTATAAAGAACTATTACACCAGGTTCTATATAGCTCCAAAAGGGGTTCCACTATCATTAAAACCCTTTGAATGGTTCTTTATAGAACCTTAATGGAGAAAGGTTCTGTATAGAACCATTCTCAATCTCAAAGATTCTACAAAGAACCTTTTGAAGAATGAGACAGGCTTACTTCTCCTGGTTAGCAATAGTATATTGTTTAAAATTCCATAGGTTTTATTATTGTGTTAATTGACAAATTGAATCAGTTATTCTAGCTATGGAACAACTTGGGGCCCCTGGGGAGAAACGAGGACCACTGATTCAGACAATAGTTCTCAACTGACGCTCAATGAGTCTTTCACAAGACACCGTCACTGTCCATAGTCATATTTAACTTGTAATGGCATAACACAACATATTAGATCTATTGGAATGACACACTCACTCACAGTTGCACAAAATGAGCTGTGCGCAAACCACACCCCATAATATTCTAATGAGCCGCTGCCCCTACATTATCACTAAAAGAGGAAAGAACCCTTTTCTGAACTGCAAAGATCCATTGAAGGGCTCAAAGGGTTCTTTGGGTCTGTATGGTTCCACATAGAACCATCCCCTCTCCCGAGGAACCCTCATTCCTTGGTGTGTGTGCTCCAGGCTAAAGCAGGACAGGCTGGTAGCCTAAAGACTGTAATTGTATGAAAGGATATGAGGATGTTGGCAGCTATTGATTCTTACACACCACGTTATTCAACATTAAATCTGACAGAGGCTTAGCCTACCTGTGAGCTGCTGTGGCCACAGTTTAACCCGCACAGACCCTTAACAGACAGCAGAGGGCAGCGTTCAGAGTAGGCCAAGGTCACAAAAGGCTCGGGACAAAATTGGATTGATTACTATCCTGATGATCAAGGCTCCAGCGATTCTTTGTCCTCCCAGCAGAAGTGAAAGCGTGTCCTGATCTTACCCTTAACACGAGGCTGATGTGTGTAATATAGACACCACACTAACAGAAGCATGCAGGCTACTTGACCTCAACCACACCCACTTGAGCAAGAGCTTGAGTTAAACACATCCCTCATCCCGTAAAAAGGATGACATACAGACAGTTGTATCATATTTCAAATGAATGCACATGCATGGTCGAAAGATGAGTCTATGAGTTACTTATCATGAGTCAACAAACAGCATGCAGTGTTCACTAGAAACATTCCTATGAACAGTCATGGTAACGAAATAGACCAATCACACAAATAGGACATTCCATATTTACAGTATCAGGAATCACATTTTTAGGTCCGAACTAGATTCAACTCTTTGTGCTCTCTGTCACCTGGGGCTGCATGGCAAACAGCCCAGGAACACAAGGAAAACACAAAGGACATTGATTTAAGGGCCAGTACTCACTGCCCCCCTCTGAGGGGTCAAAATGTTTCGCTCTCTCCCTCCAACAGTAACCAGAGAATTGACTACAGAAATGTGTGTTAGAATAACACTATTGCTGCCATGTCTGGTATCTATCTGAAACTTGTTCTCTGAGGATTACTTTGATGTCATCTATATGGATGGGTGATCTCTGTGTTTACTTGTAGTTCTTCAGAGTGAACTCTGATGATACTGTATGCAATCATCTTCTCAGGAATGCTGTCTTGTCTCTATGGTAACAAGCCTACCCTGCAGGTCATCACAAATAGACGTGACCCCTTCCTAGAGGTTGGCTGGTTCAATATATTAGTTTTACTACTTTTGGTTTGGTCCGAGGACTGGTCACCAGTTGATTTTGTATACAAACAAGTCAGATCTGGTAGAAATTGAATGGTCTGTTGTCCTCTCTCTTATCCTGTATCCAGCCCATTAGAGAATGGTCTGTTGTCCTCTCTCTTATCCTATATCCAGCCCATTAGAGAATGGTCTGTTGTACTCTCTCTTATCCTGTATCCAGCCCATTAGAGAATGGTCTGTTGTCCTCTCTCTTATCCTATATCCAGCCCATTAGAGAATGGTCTGTTGTACTCTCTCTTATCCTGTATCCAGCCCATTAGAGAATGGTCTGTTGTCCTCTCTCTTATCCTATATCCAGCCCATTAGAGAATGGTCTGTTGTCCTCTCTCTTATCCTGTATCCAGTCCATTAGAGAATGGTCTGTTGTCCTCTCTCTTATCCTATATAAAGCCAATTAGAGAATGGGATGTTGTCCTCTCCCATATCCTGTATCCAGCCCATTAGAGAATGGTCTGTTGTCCTCTCTCTTATCCTGTATCCAGCCCATTAGAGAATGGTCTGTTGTCCTCTCTCTTATCCTGTATCCAGCCCATTAGAGAATGGTCTGTTGTCCTCTCTCTTATCCTGTATCCTGCCCATTAGAGAATGGTCTGTTGTCCTCTCTCTTATCCTGTATCCAGCCCATTAGAGAATGGTCTGTTGTCATCTCTCTTATCCTGTATCCAGCCCATTAGAGAATGGTCTGTTGTCCTCTCTCTTATCCTGTATCCAGTCCATTAGAGAATGGTTGTATGATATTTTTATATTTCCTAGGCTTCTAGGCCTCTTTGTCCTGTAAGTTAACCTATTAAATAATACTTGTGTTTTGCATTCACTTCCCATGACCATGTATTGCTCTTAGTCAGCTAAATGCATAATACTTGATTCCACATGGTATTTCTATAATATTAAATGTAGTCAGATAACCTAATATATTCCACTCTTACATCAGGCCTCTCTTTAGCCAGCTTCCTTCATTCCATCTCTACAGAAGCTATTCTCCCCCTAACCTGCCTCACTGCACCAAATCAGTGAATTTGCAGACTCATTTAATGTCCCTGCCATCCTCCACTCAGGTGACAGCATGCCTGGAATGCTGATGAGGGCCTCCTCACTGGCCAACCACTGAACTGAGCTGTCCCATTAACTGGCCCCCACTGCTACGGCTTCCTCACTGACCAGCCACTGATCTGAGCCGTCCCATTCACTAGCCCCCACTGCTAGGGCCTCCTCACTGACCAGCCACTGAGCTGAGCTGTCCCATTCACTAGTCCCCACTGCTACTTCTCCTGCTGCTGCCTCCCTATATAGCCCACACTGGCCAGGCCTGAGGTTAGGGATGGGGCTGAGGCTAGGGTTGGGGCTGAGGGATGGGGCTGAGGCTGAGGCTAGGGATGGGGCTGAGAGATGGGGCTGATGGATGGGGCTGAGGCTGAGGATTGGGCTGAGGGATGGGGCTGAAGGATGGGGCTAAGGCTAGGGATGGGGCTGAGGATAAGGATGGGGCTGAGGCTAGGGATGGGGCTGAGGCTGGGGATTGGGCTGAGGGATGGGGCTGAGGCTGAGGGATGGGGCTGAGGGAAGGGGCTGAGGCTGAGGGATGGGTCTGAGGCTAGGGATGGGGCTGAGGGATGGGGCTGAGGCTGGCGATTGGGCTGAGGGATGGGGCTGAGGCTAGGGTTGGGGCTGAGGGATGGGTCTGAGGCTAGGGCTGGCACTGAGGGATGGGGCTGAGGCTGGGGATTGGGCTGAGGGATGGGGCTGAGGGATGGGGCTGAGGCTGAGGCTGGGGATTGGGCTGAGGGATTGGGCTGAGGGATGGGTCGGAGGCTAGGGATGGGGCTGGTGTTGAGTATGGGCCGGGGTTGGGCATGTGGCTGATGTAGTTGTAAGCAGCACCAGGGTGTATCAGAGGAAAGGTGGGTGGGGCACTAGGTCTTTGGTTAAAGCCTTTGACGTGATGTGACGCGTGACCACAGTGTGTGTTTGACATGGGCCAATAAGATGAGGGATTTGAAAAATGATATCTGTCACGTGAGCATTAAATCTGACTGTAATTCATTGAATGAACGAAAATCTGATTATGTCAGGGAAATGATTGGTTCATGACAGTGCAATACCACTAAGGTTGGATAGTTTAAACTAGATGGTACATATAGGAATCCCTAGAGCCAACAAATACATTGAAGTACTGTGACTGGAATCTTTCTAAAAGCATTCACACCTTCAACAAAGGAATCAGGTTCCTTTCTCCAGGCTTGGCTCCTATTTCTGTCATGTCACACACTAAGATACGTGTAGCAGCCATGAACTGTACAACACAATCTTCTGCGTTAACTCGTCCATTCAATTCAATATGGTAAGCGATTACTGACATGTTTATTGCCCATTCCCTATTTGACTGACCATACGTAATGCTATTAATGCATGGATTTTAAAAAACATTGCCATTACTTGATTGTTTTGGGGGCTGGTTAAATCATGACGGGATATAAGACCCAATTTTGTCAGAATGAACATGCCAGGTAAACGAGATTTCTATCGGATGTCCTGGATTGATTTATTATGTCCTATCAATATTACATTAAAAACCACTTCACTTAAAGCAGGTGAAAAAGCGGTTGTAGCGGATGCATGAGTGCTCGTGCACACACACACACACACACACACACACACACACACTGTGTAATACGAGGCCGTAGTATTTCATAATCCCAGTACTAAAGCCAGGCCAAAAAGTGTTCCCTTAATGGGCCATAGAAATCAGCCAAGGATCAATTTCATTAACATTTTGACTTAGCTGGAACAAAGTTATGAGGCAATATTGAATCATTCAGGTGATATGAAATCAGGTGTCACCTCCCATTCAGGGACCATTACAACATCAATCACAACAAGGTACTACTTTAGAGCAGATACATAGGGCCCTGATTCACAGGCGGTTGTCTAGAGTAAATGGCCTGTATTTACTGAAGTGTACACCCTACTAGAAAGTTTGTGTTTTATGCTCTCCTGCTTTGGATTGAATTACTTGCTACCAAACTTCTCAGTGTTTATTTTTCCTGAGCTGGTCTATAAATATTACCGGTGGTGACCATGTGATGCAATTGCAAACACTTGTAATGAAAGGTCTGTGTGACATCGTCATCGTGTGACATCGTCATCAGCAGCCCACTGATGAGCACATGGTGTTACCACTGTTGAACTGACTAATGCTGTGATGTCTGTCTTCCTCCATCACTCCCAGACAACCACTACTCACTCACTCTCTCTCTCTCTCTCTCTCTCTCTCTGTCTGTCTGTCTGTCTCTCTCTCTCTCTGTCTGTCTCTCTCTGTCTGTCTCTCTCCCAGACAACTACTACTTTCTCTCTCTCTCCACTTCTGACACCAGTGTAGAAAATGGCGGGACAGGGGAGCGAATCTGGGTTGCTGGAGTGAAAGGTAAACACCCTACGCATAGCACCAATAGAGTTGGCTCACATTAGCAAGGATCGCTACAATCTTTTGTGCATTATGCAAGATGTGTAGAGCATTTTTAAAGGGATTTAAAAAAAATCTGGTTTACAGATTTTTACATTGTGTACAAGTTGACTGAGAAAGTGAAGCAGGACTTTCTGGAAGTTTCTCACCTCCCCCGCATCCTCAGCACTGGCCTCCTTCACTGCGTTCTGGGTTGTGTTCAGTTGCAGGGTCACCTCGTAACATTCTTGGATATCTGCAAGGAATTGAATAAACACCAAGTTATCGAAATAAAGGCCATTGTCTCCTCAGATGTGAGTACTTGAAAGACAATCCACAAAAAAAATGGTTTGTTTCCTTCAGTGTGGTTCTCTGTATGGGTGGGACATCTCTTCACTATTTCTCATTTATGTTTTTGTCTAAAACTTTTCTACACTTGTTGCATGACTCAAATCCTGTCTGCTCAATGTCCAATCTGCCCCAACAACAAGTCATCCTTTGTATGGTCTAATAAAGATCAGCACTCTGTCTCTTACGGAATTGAGTTTAGACTAAATTAGATGGGAGAAGTAGAGATTTCTCCACAAATACCCCATCTGCACGAATGGTATGGCATGAAGATGTTGGACTGTCTGTGATGTCCATAGACCCCCTGAGGTCATTGGTTCCTATACCTAGATGTTAGTCAGATCAAGAAAAACTCCTGTTCTGTGTCACTTCCTCTCACTCCATCACCACTAGGCCATGCTGTGTTCCACTGTGGCCAGCTCTGTACCGCAGGCCTCCCTCACTGCCAGCCCAAAACTTCTCACCCTCCCAAATCCTGCTTACTCTCCTACCATGACCATTGCCTTCATTTCCTCAACTCATCCACCTTCTTTAATTGAGTTTCTAAAACACTCCCCCTTCCTCTCTTCCCTCTCCTCCTTTCTCCCTCCTTTCCTCCCCCTTCCTCTCCTTCCTCCTCTCTCTCCTCCTTCTCCTCCCTTCCCTTCCCCTCTCCTCCCCCTTCCTCTCCTTCTCTCTCCTCCCTTCCCCTCTGCTACCACCTTTCTCTCTCTCTCCTCCCTCTCCTCTCCCTTCATCACCTTTCGGGTCATTTAGCTGCTGTGTCCTGTGGTCACCTATTGACTGGCAGCCGCTTGATGAGAATGCGGGGAGACATTGTTGCTGATGTCACACACTGGCCCCCTTGCTGAACTGTTGACATAAAGAGATCGCTGTTCTCATAAGAGCTCCTGCTACAACTTTGTTAGCTTCAATGCCAGGACACATGGACAGAAACAATGTGTAGAAAGAAGATCAACAATAACTTGAAATGTATAAATATGTATTGTGTACAAATATGTATGTGATTTCTGTGAACTAGAGCTAAAGGAGTGAAGGCACTGTATGTACCAATGTGTGTGTGTGTGTGTGTGTGTGTGTGTGTGTGTGTGTGTGTGTGTGTGTGTGTGTGTGTGTGTGTGTGTGTGTGTGTGTGTGTGTGTGTGTGTGTGTGTGTGTGTGTGTGTGTGTGTATCCCAACAGTGGGAACAAAAGTGGAAGAAGGGGGCATGTGAATCATCACTGTGTAAGAGTGTCTGACTGTGTAGGAGTAGAAGCAGAGATTTTTGCTGCCCAGCTGGTTTGAGAGGCACACACACACACACACACACACACACACACACACACACACACACACACACACACACACACACACACACACACACACACTATTATTTAGTCTTATGATTTTACAATGTAGTATTTAGCTTTGTTGTAAACATTGTACAAACAATGCAAACATATAACTTGCCCTGATAGTAAAACAAAATAATTGAGATAAATATATTACTGCATATCGCTCATGTAAATTGTTCAATTTATGTGAAATTACTTTGCACTAACCACCACTTATATGAAACCATTCTCACACGGCAAACCCTTAAAAAAGGTGCATTATCAACAGAGAACAGTGTGTTCAGAGCTGTGAAGAGATGCAATGTTTTCCCAAAACCCAGAGTCAGATGAAACCTCAGAGGCTGCAGCTTCCTCTTTCTCCAGCTTTCCAAAACATTTTCCAACCCTCGAAGACCACATCAATTCCTGGCCACGGAACAGGAAATACAAACCCTGTTTTATCCCGGTTACCTCTTTCACAGGCCGTCTCTCACAGATCTCTGTTCAGCACTGTGGACCCGTTTTGGGATGTCCTGGTTAGAATGTGTGCCTCAGTCAGTCTATAATGTCTCCCTCCAGCTGTTACTTCTCTCTGTTCTACAAACGACACCGTGGGCTTTGTATGTGTGTGTGTGTGTGTGTGTGTGTGAGTGTATACACCCATGTTAGACCCACCTCTACGTATATCCGGTAGACCTATTCAAGTGTACTGGAGACATCTCTCCACTCTTAGGCCAGCTCTGGGTGAATCAGCCTGAAAATAATGTGGCCCTGAGTGCTTTCCATGGGATGACAATGAGCAACAGACAGAAAGACACTCTGCTCATTAGAATCTAACAAAATTGGGTCAGAGGTAAAGGAGCGTACAATTCCAACCTCCCTCCTCTCCTACCCTACAATAATACCCTGCTCCACTACTTATGGACTAAGTTGTGGGAGTGTTGTGTGTGGGTGTGTATGTGTGTGCGTGGGTGGGTGGGTGTTTGTGTGTGCCCAACCCCCCCCCCCCCTCTAGCCACGACCTCTTCCTGCATGTTTGCATGTCGGGGAACAAAGAGATGAGTCCGCAGTTAAGGCGACCTTTGTTCATGATTGTGCAACCATGCAAAACATCCAATCAAGCGCTCAGTGCTCCAACTTCCCACAGTGCATCACAAGCAAGGGCACTCCCATTCATTCACACATCAAATACTCAAATACTGTACAATGCTGCCCACAGCTGAACTGATGAACACTTCTTTACACCAGTCATGCCAGTTTTCATTCACTTTCATAATACCTTGTTTGACACAGTGCCAATACGGTTCATTTACACATTTTCCCACTGTGACAGAGCATACCGATAGCGATACATTGGCAACAACAAAAAAACAACAAAGAAATACAACCACTACAACAATCCCACTACAACAAGTAGCCTAAACAAAGTCCATCTACCTCTATTTAAATAGGTACTGTACAAATGTACAGTAGTGACAGTAGCAAACAAACCTCGGCCCTGAAGGAAAACAGCAGAGAGCATCTGGGAGGCTAATGCGGTGAGTAATGTTTGAATAACCCTGTGTTCCCGTTAGCTGTGTAAACGTTCAGCACCTCCCCTGTGCCTGGGCTGATGATTAAAACCACATGTTGAGGAGAAAACCGGGGCCTCATTTGACCCCGCTCTGCCCCTGCGTCTAAGACTCTCTCTCTCACCCACAGACTCTCTCGGCTGTATCCTCAGGCTGAACTCAGGCCAGGAGAAACAGAGGGTGAGGATGGCGCGGGCAAAGGCAGCCATGAGCAGTTTTTTTCTACAGTACTCTACTCTACCGTACCTCCAGCCCCAGACTATGGCTGCACATTCCTGCCCCGGGATCCAGACTCTTTGGAGTGGAATGCTTGGAATCCTGATTCGGAATCCTAAACCCCCTCGCTGTACCCCAGCCTACTCTTTTGAGATGGAGGCAACCTCTTTAATAAATCAGACATAAACTGTTGGGATAGTCATATGTGGATTACAAAGCCATCCTTTGAATACTGGAGATATTGACCACACGAACAGGCTGACAGATAGATCAATATATCTGGTATTTTCTGTGTTGGGATTAACACATTGTTTTCTAGTTAGACCGCAGCAACAGTTTCGCTAATAGCACATTATCATCTACGTATCTGTTCAGCGAGTTTGGACAGGCAGGCATGCACGTCTGGAGAGACCACTGGTCATGGTGGACAGCCTCCTCAGTCTACCCTCTTCTCCAGTCCTCCCCCCTGCTCCATGGACCCCCATCCCCCATGGAGGCTCCAGATTTCTGGGTAGAGCAGCCGAAGCAGCAGACCCACAGGGTAGCATCATTCGGGAATGGCCATGATAATTAGAGGGGCCACTCAGCCATTGGTTAAATGGAACTAATTTGTCTCCTTTGCAGGGTAAAAAGACTAAAGTGAAATATAGTTTCACAGGAGCTGATTTGGTGCCATAACTGCTTATTAAGGTATCATTGCAATACACTCAAGAGTCAGTTTAGTTCATGGTTCCAGTTAAGCAATGATACTGTCGAGGTGGTGAGGTCATGCACATTCATGGTATTGCAAAAATCTATTCTGGACTGGTAACACCCTGTTATTACAGCTCATACAGCAGTGTTTTGGCTGTTGCGAATGAACCACATCCACATAAGATGGCACAGTGCAAATACTGATTGATGTGCAAGTTGAAAAAATATGTGTAACTCTTTCACAAGGTAAAGAAATGTGAGCCTCTGGTAAAACATTGAGCTCTCTGAGAGGCCCGGCTTGTGATCAGCCCATAGACAGTGTCACGGGCATGTTTAATAGGATTTCATTACCATCCGAGTACATTAGAGAGGAGGGGGGGGGGGGGTATACAGCAAAACCTTTTGTGAGTTGAACTGAAAGGCCTCTTTCATGGGACTTCACTGAAAAACGTTTAGGCTCTTCCCACAAAAATGAATATAACCTGACT
The DNA here is from genome assembly GCF_045791955.1 of Oncorhynchus clarkii lewisi. Classification (NCBI taxonomy): domain Eukaryota; kingdom Metazoa; phylum Chordata; class Actinopteri; order Salmoniformes; family Salmonidae; genus Oncorhynchus; species Oncorhynchus clarkii. The sequence goes on along the minus strand of NC_092177.1, from coordinate 29,697,713 downwards.
GTGCCATCTATGTATTTTAGCTCTGGTCAAGAACAACCCTCCACACAAAAACAACTAGTGAGTCCTCGCTCATTTTCTTGAAACTAAACGCACTAGTTGAGTGTTTCCCAACTCTGGTCCTCCAGTATCCCCAACAGTACATATTGTTATTATAACCCTGGACAAGTACACCTGATTCAACTTGTCAACTAATCATCAAGCCCTCAATGAGCTGAATGTGGTGTGTTTGTCCACGGCTGTAATGAAAAATGTATACTGTTTGGTGTACTCGAGGACTAGGGATGGGAAACACTGCACTAGCTGATTTGTTGTCTGGTTGGACTGAGACTTCTTTATTCATAAAATAATAATAGTGAAAGCATGTGTGTATTTTCCTCGTCTTACCAAGTAGGGCGTGAAACAGTTGGCTGCCGAAGATGGCGGAGACCTTCCCCACACTGGTCTTCAGGGCTTGTTCCTCTGGCCTGGTCAGACTATCCTGGTATTGTCTCAGCAGACCCACTGCCCTCTCTGTGTCTGACAACATGGATGCTTCATGTTAACACCCTCACAGAGCCAGTCGTAGTGATAAAAAGTTAAGAAACTGATCAGATGTGCAGTGCACATTACCATTATGGTCCTTCAAACATTTAACAATATTATTCCACCATTAGCATAACACAAGTCTAAGTGTACGTGAAGCAGTAGGAAATTCCTAAAATTAGGGTTTAGAGGCACACTTGTGATAGGCTACTATGCAATTTAGGATCGAGTTGGTTTTGTTCATTGCTCAAGAGTTTGTCTGACTTTTAGTGCTGCTATGGGCAGGAAAGGGGAGTACTATCAGAACTAGAGTATAGTATGTCTACTCTATACTGAAAAGCAGCCATACTCTATACTGTATAGCAGCAATCCTCTATACTGTATAGCAGCCATAGTCTATACTGTATAGCAGCCATACCCTATACTGTACAGCAGCCATACCCTATATTGTATAGCAGCCATACTCTATACTGTATAGCAGACATACTCTATACTGTATAGCAGCTATACTCAATAGGTGGGTCAATATATATTGATATTTGGGGAATTTGGTTGGGATTCAACTCCTGGTATCATATGAAGAAACATAGCACATGGAAAATGTGTAGAATTGCAGGAAATTTGCTTTAAAACGGCACATTTTTCCCTCTGCCAACAAGAGGGATGTGAACAGTTTGGGGTCACATGGGTTGCGAGCTGAGGGTTTGTACCTACGCCGATAAATGACATTATCCATCCGGACCATAGCTAAAATGTATGTGACCGGACCTTCTCAAATATACTGAACAAAAATATAAACGCAACATGCAACAACTTCCACGATTTTACTGAGTTACAGTTGCAGTTCATTTGAGGAAATCAGTCAATTGAAATAAATTCATTAGGCCCTAATCTATGGATTTCACATGACTGAACAAGGGTGCACTGGGGAGCCAGGCCCAGCCAATCAGAATGAGTTTTTGCCCACAAAAGGGCTTTATTACAGACAAAAATACTCCTCAGGTGTCCGGGTGGCTGGTCTCAGACGATCCCAGGTGAAGAAGCCGGATATGGAGGTCCTGGACTGGCGTGGTTAAAAGTGGTCTATGGTTATGAGGCTGGTTGAACGTACTGCCAAATTCTCCAAAATGACATTAGAGGCAGCTTATGGTAGAGAAATGAACATTCAATTCTCTGGCAACAGCTCTGGCGGACATACCTGCAGTCAGCATGCCAATTGCACGCTCCCTCAAAACTTGAGACATCGGTGTCATTGTGTTGTGTGACAAAACTGCACATTTTAGACTGGCCTTTTATTGCCCACAAGGTGAATCTTTGTAATGATCATGCTGTTTAATCAGATTCTTGATATGCCATACCTGTCAGGTGGATAGATTTTTTTTGCCAATGGAGAAATGCTCACTAAACAAATTTGTTCAAAACATTTAAAATAAATATTATTTTTGGGCATATGGAACATTTCTGGGATCTTTTATTTCAGCTCATGAAACATAGGACCAACACTTTACACGTTGCGTTCTGAATTTTGTTCAGTATAGTATTTGAGTACCCCTGCTGTTTACATTGCATGAGGGTGCACAGCTGTTTGCTGAAGCCAGGTGGGAGGTGTAGGTAGCCTAATTAACAGCATTGAGATGATCCACCCTCACTTACTACAACCACATAAAGTTTATTATGAGTAAACTGAATTACTTCCCTTGGCAGCGTGAAAGTGCTCCATGGCAGTAGCCTATATATGAGTTCATGGAAACATACTTCCTGTTTTCGCTTAGAAGATTTCAAGTTTCTTCCAAAAATGCACTAGTTCATTCTGTTCATGCTTCATAGTTGACAACACAGTGGCAAAACCACGGAAAACCTACAATTGTAGTTGCTATTTTCGACGTGTCATTACTTTAACAACTATAACAGCGAATAAGCCTAAACGTTCTAAAAACTGCCTCGAATAGACTTTTTGTTTAAAACTTTTCCTCTAAATTCCTGAGAAACATTATGTAGGCACTTACCATACTTGTGGACCATGGTGTGGATAAAATATTTTGAGAACTACTTTTCGAGGCAAGCCGAAAACTAACCCACAAATCAGAAGTAACAAGTTGAAATTCGGCGTTGAATGTTGTACCGTTACTCTTCACCAAAACAACTGTAATCCCGCAGTTATAAACGCAACCACCAAAACAGACACTCCCAAATTCGCTCTACACTGAACTGTTACTTTAACCGTAGCAGCAGCAGGGCACTCCGCACGAGAAGAATTTCTTTCATGTGAAGTTCCCGGGAATTCTGTTGAAATAGTGAAAGTGTTTATGCGCCACTGTCGCGGCCTCGGCCCCTCGCCTAAACATGTGATCACTGTATATGAATGAGTCTGTAGCCCACCCATGGGGATGTGGGTCTATAGGCAGCCCAGCACCGACACATTCCTTGTCATTCAAAAATATATCCAGGTTTTTGTGGGATCATTTTCATGGACTAAAATCATAATTTTCATCTTCATCATTCATCTCTGCTAATTCTGTTCTCATGTCCTCCCGATCTGATGACACCTGTATATAACTTTGTTTGTTGCCTGTGTTCTATGTTCTGGATTGTTTTTGTAATTTTTATTATTATTATTTCAAAAAAAAAAAAAATTTGCCCCTTGGTGTGAGAAAAGTGCTTCACAAATTAACTGAATTACTATTATTAATTATTATTATCATCATCATCGTCTTCATATCCACCACCACCAACCCGATTACTATCATCAGTATCACCTAGGAACAATTACTTTAAGTTCCAACTTCTTAAAATAGCCAACCAAAAATATTCAATAGTTTGACACTTGACCATCGCACAAAAACCTGGTTACTCCTGCCATCTACTGGTTGCAGAAGAGACGTTCATATTGCCAAGGACCAGTCATCTGCAGCAACTGAACCCAACACATTCCATTTTTTTTTTATTCACACAGACAAATCATGACATGTAATTTTCTGAAACACACACGCTCTGTCTCACGCATACAACTACTCACTCACGCACGGGCGCGTACACACACGGGCGCGTTCACACACACAGACAGGTGTCAAATCCAGATAACATTTTTATACAAAAAAAATAGGCTATAAGATGATTTGTGATCATTTTGTAAATCTCTCATTCAGAATGTAAGCCCCAGTGGAAATAGTGCTGACATTTATCAGTGAACCCAACACCAGTAGTTTCCAAATAAGACTTAATGTAAACTTAAACTTAATGTATACAGTGAACAAATAAATATATCTTTTTTTACAAATACAGTGTCACACAAACATTTTCTATAGGAAAACACTATTTACAAATGGTCACAAAAAGCATCTAAAATGTATTGAAATAAAATGACAATGAAATTACTTCTTGAATAGCCATCCTTGTGGCAACACATGTGGTATTTTCACCTTTGCTCATAAATTCTCATAATGAATGAAAAATGTACTTTACGCATGTGATCCACACATTTTTAATAGATACTGTCTTTTCAATTAGCCTAATTACTTCCTGATACAAGGCTGAGCCATTCAGACAGTAGGGTGGGGTGGGATGGATTTCTGGATCCAGGCTGAACTATTCAGATGGTAAGAAGGAAGATAGCTCTCTTGATTCCAAAGCAGAACATGTGTGCATCTCTTTTCTTCTAGAGATAATCAGACACAAACCATTATTCCACTTCCTCATTATAGAATGTATCTTTATATGATGCTCTTGTGTCCTAGTTTATAAGATCATAAGCACAAACACAGCAGTTATTTTCTTTGCATGTCATTAATGCAACCGAAACACTACAAATTAAATGATTTACACCAACACAAGAATGAAATGTATTATGGTAAGAGAGCATGGTATAATCCATATTTATCAGTCCCATTCATCATTAAAGAGACATACAGGGCCTTCAGAATGTATTCACACCCCTTACATTTTTCCACAGTTTGTTGTGTTACAGCCTGAATTTAAAATGGATTACATTTAGATGTTTTGTTTTAATCACTGGCCTACACACAACACCCCATAATGTCAAAGTGGATTTTTTTTGTTAGTTTGTTTTTACAAATTAATACTTTCAAGCTGAAATGTCTTGAGTCAATAAGTATTCAAAATTTAAAAATGTACTTAACCAGTTTCATAATAAGTTGCATGCCCTCAATCTGTGTTCAACAATAGTGTTTAAAATGATTTTTGAATGACAACCTCATCTCTGTACCCTACACATACAGATAATTGTAAAGTCCCTCAGTCAAGCAGTGAATTACGAACAAAGAAGGGCACCTATTGATAGATGGGAAATTTAAAAAATAAAAAACAGACATTGATCATCCCTTTGAGCATGGTGAAGTTAATAATTACACCTAACTCAGTTGCCTGAGAGGAAGGAAACCACTCAGGGATTTCACCATGAGGCCAATGGTGACTTTAAAACAGTGATAGGAAAAATTGAGGATGGATCAACAACATTGTAGTTACTCCACAATACTAACCTAATTGACAGAGTGAAAAGTACATAATAAGAAATATTCCAAAACATGCATCCTGTTTGCAACAAGGCATTAAAATAATACTGCAAAAATGTGGCAAAGCAATTTACTTTTTGTCCTGAGTACAAAGTGTCATGTTTGGGGCAAATCCAATACAACATATTACTGATTACCACTCTTCATATTTTCAAGCATAGTGGTGGCTGCATCATGTTATGGGTATGCTTGTAATCTTTAAGTACTGAGGAGTTTCAGGATAAAAAATAAACCGAATGGAGCTAAGTACAGGAAAAATCCTTCAGGAAAACCTGGTTCAGTCTGCTTTACACCCGACACTGGGAGATGAATTCACCATTCAGTATAACAATAACCTAAAACACAAGGACACATCTACACTGGAGTTGCTTACCAAGAACAAAGTGAATTTTCCAGAGTGGCCCGAATTAAAGTTTTGACTTAAATCTACTGGCAAGACCTGAAAATTGTTGCCTGGCAATGATCAACAACCAATTTAAAAGAGCTTGAAGAATTTCGAAAGGAATAATGGGTAAATGTTGCACAATCCAGGTGTGGAAAGCTCTTAGAGACCCAGAAAGACTCACAGCTGTAATCGCTGCCAAAGTTTCTTCTACAAAGTATTGACTCAGGGGTATAAATACTTATGTATATTAGATAATTCTGTATTTCAGTTTCTATAAATGTGCAAACATTTAAAAAAACATGTTTTGTCATTATGGGTTATTGTGTGTAGATGGGTGATAAAAAAATGTTTTCATCAAATTCAGGCTGTAACACAACAAAATGTGGAATAAATCAAGGGGTATGAATACTTTCTGAAGGCATTGCAGATAGCAATTATCTTAGTAGTTAGTACCGTACAGAATTACTGTCAACATTGCTAAAAAGGGAAATCAATTTTAATTTCTTCATGTTGATTATATTGATCATCAATGTCTACTAGCAAAACCCATCTTTAGCATGACTGAGACAGCACCTTTTTCAAAGCAGAAAACTAAAGGGAACAAATCAAGTCTTAAAATTCCAGACTGTTTCCATTGTCTTTTACAAGCAATACTAGTGTGCTACTCACCTCTTTAAGATGAAGAGTGCGAACATTATGAGCAATGACCCCAGGTCCAATGTGATCCATATACATCTGTATGTATCACGTCCCTGAAACACACACAGACACACATCTAATACGTACCAGCAAACCGAGTAGGTACATTTATACGACCCATAGGTGGCGTACAAGATGAAAGAAAATGTCAAGTTCAATTCTACACATGGATATCATGATACAGTTGAAGTCAGAATTTTACATAAACATTTCAGCTTTTATTTATTTCATCACATTGCCAGTGGGTCAGAAGTTTACATACACTCAATTAGTATTTGGTAGCATTTACCTTTAAATTGTTTAACTTGGGTCAAGCGTTTCGGGAAGCCTTCCACAAGCTTCCCACAATAAGTTGGGTGAATTTTGGCCCATTCCTCCTGACAGAGCTGGTGTAACTGAGTCAGGTTTATAGGCCTCCTTGCTCGCACACGGTTTTTCAGTTCTGCCCACACATTTTCTATAGGATTGAGGTCAGGGCCACTCCAATACCTTGACTTAGTTGTCATTAAGCCATTTTGCCACAACTTTGGAAGTATGCTTGGGGTCATTGTCCATTTGGAAGACCCATTTGCAACCAAGCTTTAGACTGATGTCTTGAGATGTTGCTTCAATATATCCACATAATTTCCTTCCTCATGATGCCATCTATTTTGTGAAGTGCACCAGTCCCTCCTGCAGCAAAGCACCCCCACAACATGGTGCTGCCACCCCCGTGCTTCACAGTTGCGATGGTGTTCTTCGACTTGCAAGCCTCCCCCTTTTTTCTCCAAACATAACGATGGTCATTACGGCCAAACAGTTCTATTTTTGTTTCATCAGACCAGAGGACATTTCTCCAAAAAGTACGATCTTTGTCCCCATGTGCAGTTGCAAACTGTAGTCTGGCTTTTTTTATGGCGGTTTTGGAGCAGTGGCTTCTTCCTTTCTGAGCGTCCGTTCAGGTTATGTCGATATAGGACTTGTTTTACTGTGGATATAGATACTTTTGTACCTGTTTCCTCCAGCATCTTCAGAAGGTCCTTTGCTGTTGTTCTGGGATTGATTTGAACTTTTTGCACCAAAGTACGTTCATCTCTAGGAGACAGAACGCATCTCCTACCTGAGCGGTATGACAGCTGCGTGGTCTCATGGTGTTTATACTTGCGTACTATTGTTTGTACAGATGAACGTGGTACCTTCAGGCGTTTGGAAATTACTCCCAAGGATGAACCAGATTTGTGGAGGTCTACAATTTTTTTCTGAGGTCTTGGCTGATTTCTTTTGATTTTCCCATAATGTCAAGCAAAAGAGGCAGTGAGTTGGAAGGTAGGCCTTGAAATACATCTACAGGTACACCTCCAACTGACTCAAATGATGCCAGTTAGCCTATCAGAAGCTTCTAAAGCCATGACATAATTTTCTGGAATTTTCCAAGCTGTTTAAAGGCACAGTCAACTTAGTGTATATAAACCTCTGACCCACTGGAATTGTGATACAGTGAATTATAAGTGAAATAATCTGTCTGTAAACAATTGTTTGAAAAATGACTTGTGTGATGCACAAAGTAGTGTATGTAAACTTCTGACCAACCTAAGTGTATGTAAACTTCCGACTTCAACTGTATATGTTAACTAATGTTTAAAAGCAACGTTGACTTTGTGAGAATTACAATGTCTGGGTGGGGTGATCTGTTTGACCTTTGAAGAGGGAGTGACTATGGGAGAGTGAAGAAGATGGGGTTTGATGTTGGTCCCTCACCATTGTCCAGTCAGGCTGGTTCTTGACCTGTAGGACAGAGCAGGCGTTGGTGGTCACAGAGCTGGCCCCCGAGCACCACATTAAAGAGAAGAGCCATGGTTCATTCACCACCCACAGGTTCACCGAAACGTTCCTGTTCCGAAGCTCCCTGTCTCACACAAACAAACACAAATTCAGTAGCGAATGAAAAGATTAGGTGAAAGAGCTGGCTCAGATCAGCAACATATAATCAGTAGTAGGAGTTCAGCTTAGACAGAGTTACTTCAGCAAACATGACACCTGTTAAAGACTACAGACAGGAGTGGTTAATCATACTGTAAGATGTCATACTATTAAAGGAAACATCATGCTTGTTCAGACAACACTTTCCCATTCATTTCACTAAATCAACAGAAACTAATCATCCCATGAGGAACTTTCACTACTGGGCTCTCAGCCATTCGAAATCCACCTGTGCGAAAACATGATTTGAATCTCATTCCCCCCTGAGGCATTGTGTGTATCTCAGTCTAAGATAGTGCCATTTCCTTGTCTCAGCACGCCAACATAAACACTTGTAATTAGGAAACCAGTACACCTGCAGCTGTCAGCACAGACAGGTAGAATGTGGTTTTGGAATGAAGGTTTATTTGGCCACAGCTCTGAGAAAAGCGTGGGCGCTTTGAGGTAGGCTACTCACCCGATCTCTGCGAAGCTCAAAGCACTGTACTTGACATTCAGATGATCTGCTCCGTCAAGGTTCATATCAAGCACATTGTTGTAAACCTGTTTGAACCCTGGTGCAACCTTCTTCACATCCTCCCTATGTGTGGGGGGAAGCCAGAGGATCTAGAGAGAGGAGAAACACACTGTCAAACAACTGTAATAAGAGTATAACTACACAGAACTGGTGAAGTAGTGACACTGATAGACATTCCTCTAACCTTGTCGTGGGGGATGCCAGAGTTGAGGATGGTTTTCACAGTGTCATTAGTGTCATTGTTGTTGTCATTCTTCAAGTCAAAGATGACAGAGGTGTTGTGAGTCTTGGCCAGGTCAAGCAGCTGCAGAAGGGAGGGAACACTCTGGTTCCCAGCTGTCTTCTTCTCCTGTTCTGAGAGCTGGGACACTGAACGGAATGGATCTGTCTGAAAGGGAGATATCCATAGTATATATGTCATTATGTCAATTCTTTTTTTATTTAACCTTTATTTAACTAGGCAAGTCTGTTAAGAACAAATTCTTATTTACAATGATGGCCTAGGAACAGTGGGTTAACTGCCTTGTTCAGGGGCAGAACAACAGATGTTTACCTCGTCAGCTCGGGGATTCGATCGAGCAACCTTTCGGTTACTCGCCCAACGCTCTAAACACTAGGCTACCTGACGCCCCTAGTCAATGAGTTGGTATAGTTCAACTAAGCGGAAATTATTTCCAACTAATAATAATTTGAAGGGTGCTTATACTGTGTAATGGAAATGTGTTTCTTTAATATCCCAACTCCCCCCTGAGACATCTGCAGGGATTGGGGTCACAGCCAGGGTCACCATTGTACAGCATCCCTGGAGCAATTAGTGTATCTGCCTTGCTCAGGGCCACATTTCTCATCCTGTAGGCTCCGGTATTCAAACCAGCGACCTCTTGGTTACTGGCCCAACGCTTTGACCTCAAGGCTACCTGCCGCCCCACTACAAAATACAAGGGAGGCTGATGAAATTGGATATCACCCTTACCTTCAGGAACCAATCACCAGTGTTTAATTCCTGTAGCTCCTCCCAGGTGAGGTTTGTGCTGTGGTTAAAGTCTTTCCCAGGGAACTTCTGTAGAACATCTGTAGTCCTCCTCAGGAAATGGTTGCCGTTGTCGTGCATCAGGTAAGGAACTCTGTCCTTACTGGAGGAGAAATAAACGTCAATAAACTGCCTCTTTGGGTCTTTGAAAAGCGCTATATAAATCCCATGCATCCTTATTATTAAACTGAAAACAATTTGAAACAGCAGTGCACTTTTGATCCGACTCTGCCACGTCTATGTACAGGAAGCCGCCCTAGTCCCCCGGGTACCTGAGCTGCACGTCCGTCTCAAAGGCGGTCACGTTGCACCCCACACTCCTCCTGAACGACATCATGGTGTTCTCTGGGGCCAGCTGAAAACACAGAGAGAGAGGACAGATGGGTGAGAAACACTCCGGTGACTACCCTGACTCTGTGTGAACACTGAGCCATGCTGCATATGTCACAGCTGAGCGGAGTGGGCCTACGGTGGCGATAGTGGAGAGGACTGGAGCAAGGTAATGGGGGCAGAGCAACATGCCTTGTGGTGCCATCACATGACTCGACAGCAATTCACGCTTCAGCCCTCTGGTTCATATATAAACTGAATCATAAGGGATGATTATGGAATTTATGTCAACAGTAAAAGTGTAACACATAAGCCATTTTTGGATGATGGTCTTATAGCTCTGTAATCAAGTCGTATCCACTGTATGACTACGGTAGCTAATCACCTTTAGGTGCTTAGCATTTCCCAGCTTAGCACTTAAATATTGAGACCATAGAACCACAGTATGATAAATGAAGTGGGCACTTCCTCACCATTGGTGCTCCGCGATGACCAAAGAGGGCAGGTTTAGGGGGCAGCTGTTTCTCGTCCACCAGACAAGGGGATTGGATGAGGAGTGGGCTGAGGAACATTGCCACCGACACGCCAGCAAACACTACCATGATGAGGATCTTAGAGGCTGACAGACACAGGTTAACGAACGAATCAGTCATACTTTAACTATTGTTGTGAATACAAAAAGGCAAGGAAAGAAGATAGTCAACGGATTTGAAATTGTTCCAGGGTTCACAGAACTCAATTATATTCTATCAATATTGAATTCATATCTATAGGTGTGTACTGGACATCTCATATTATTGATGTCACAGTGAGTATTTGTGTATTTTCATTGGACAAGTTCAGCACTGACCTACTCTGCGGGATCTATGGAAGCCCTGGAACACCAGCCAACTGACCAGGGTCAGGGCTCCAACCCCTCCCATCTGTAGGAATGGAGCCGTGGCCTGAGGGAGATCAATGTTACATACAGTGTATTACACACAGCAGGGAGCTGCATACTGCTGGCAAAGCACTGACCATAAACACACAGGCTTACTCCACACCTCACTAGCTTGAACATTCTCACACACACACACACACACACCACACCTAACAGACAGTTCCATGGTGCTGTACATTGGCCCTACTATACCTGTAGTGACAGAAGAACAGTGTGCCACTCTTCTTTCCACTGTAGACTTATTCCAGCGATGCCCAGGGTGATGAAGACCACACCTAAAAACAGGAACAACTGGGCAGAGCAAACCACAACACAATATAATGCAGTCAACACATGTCAATACCTAAGCTACACCTGAAGTGACTTACTATTGTTGATCAGCCATGCTATTGCCATTCATGTTATGCCACTATAGCTGTGCACTTCTTAAATAACATGTAAAGGGAAACATTCTCGGAAACAAAGAATGTCCCTAATACCTTGTGCAGACAGTGTAAGTCCAAAGGCTCTTTCAAGGCAAGTTGGAACAGCGCAAAGACCTGCAATTGTACAGTCATTACAACTCAGCTGATGTCAACGACATACCGTAAATACATTGACAGGTGTGTGCATTGTGTCTCACCAGTAATAGGGTGCAGTAGATGGTCAATACAGCAGAGATGATGATTAGCACCATGAACCAGTTCACCCACAGTTTCAGAATGGAAAAGGCCTTCCTGGTAGGGGACAATTGAGGGCAGATCACAGGGTTTGAGTCCATCGCTGTCAGTGTGTGCGTGTGTGTGTTTGCGTTTGTGTCTGCAGCTGTATGTGCACACATGCACACACAGAGTGTATGACCAAGCTCACCAGTTAACATCCTCGCGGTCATTGAAGGCCATCAGACAGACGTACATCCAGAACAGAGTGAGGAGGGACACAGCGGTAAGGACTGACAACCTACAGCGGGAGCACTGTAGCAAGGAGAGTCAACAATTACTCCTGGAGCCCTAAACCTGTTCTCATTTCTACTGACATTGGAAGATCTCATGACTAAACTTCTTTGTCAGGAAGACATTTAACTTCCAGGATGAAATAAAAAGTATGCAAACGGGTTGTTTCAACAGTCAGAAACTGTTTGCAGGACTTGCATCCAATGAATTTGATTGATCTCCGGGGTTCATTTGAAAATGATTCGAATAATCGTGTACATATAACCACTAGCTATGGTTTACAAATACATATTCTCTGAGTGTTATTGTACTTCTGATCAACAAGTGTGTTGTGTGTGCATGTGCATGTGTGTGTGTGTGTGTTTGTGTGCATGTGAGTCTGTGTGTTTGTTTGTGTGCATGTAAGTGTGTGTGTGTGTGTGTGTGTGTGTGTGTGTGTGTGTGTGTGTGTGTGTGTGTGTGTGAGTCTGAAGGGCTCAGCAGTTAGCTCCCTCAGGGCTGTTGGAGCCTCTCCAATGCCTCTTCATGTTTGGTTTCGCCTGCTATTCCATTCATCCATAAAAGGAATCAAACCACCACCATCCCCCCCCCCCCCCGTAATTGTGTCCAAACAAAAATACTTTAAAGAATGACTTAAGTCATTTCTGGGGGGTTTCTGTACTTTATTATTTATATTTTTGCCAACTTTTACTGTTAATTCATTACATTCCTAAAGAAAATGATGTACATTTTACTCCATACATTTTCCCTGACACCCAAAAGTACTCTTTACATTTTGACTGGAAAATGGTCCACTTCAGGCACTTATCAAGAGAACATCCCTGGTCATCCCTACTGCCTCTGATGTGGCGGACTCAATAAACACAAATGCTTTGTTTTTAAATGATATCTGAGTGTTGGAGTGTGCCCCGAGATATCCGTACATTTTAAAAGAAAAAGTAAATGGTGCTGTCTGGTTTGCTTAATATAAGGAATGTGAAATGATTTATACTTTTACTTAAGTATACTTTAGCAATTACATTTACTTTTAGACTTTTACTCAAGTAGTATTTTACTGGTTGACTTCAACTTTTTCTCAAGTCATTTTCTATTAAGGTATCTTTACTTTTATTCCAGTATGACATTTGGGTACTTTTTTTCAGCACTTGATCTATCCCAGATAAGTTTTTACCCAGCCAGTAGGAGCTTGTTTGTTCAGTTCAGAAAGTAGTCCTGGCACACATGCACATGCTCTACTCTGCATCGCAATCTCCCTCCCAATTATCCTGCTCTTATTTACACAACAGGTCTGAATGAATGGATGCCTCTCCAATAACATCCATCCACATCTCACTGGCCTAGGAATAGAGGCTTCCGATTATACAACCACAATGAGTTTATAAAGGGGAAAAATCCTCACGCTTCCACTGAATGCTGTCCAATGGAATGTTAATCCATTATAATCCCGGTAATGCAGGTACAAGAAATTGAACTGTAGAGAAGGCGCAAGCAAATTCAAAGCTGAATTCCCTTGGCAGTGTCTCAGGGACTGCTGCTGCTGGGTGACGATGACGATGATGATTTTTATTGCAACACATATCAAAGCAGTGTGAACATTTCCTTGTAGACCAACTGTAGCTCTGACCTGAGAGAAATCACTAAAACAACATTTGAGCTAGATGGAATTACAGTGCATAGTAATACACTGATTATAGGTCGCTCTGGACAAGAGTGTCTGCTAAATTATTCAAATGTCAAATGTCAAATGTACATTAACCAAAAGGTGAGGATAGTGAGAAGTTGGTGCCAAAAATCATAATTGTCTTAATGAATGTCCTGAAGTTACAGTATATTCTACACACAATACAATTCTAGGCATACAGTACTCACTTTTCGTATCCTCTCACTCGGGTGCCTCCAGTAGCAGCTATACACCCCCCTGCAGCATATTCGGCAACAGCTGTCATCTGACATCATCACCTTATCTCTTCATTCACAGTAAACAAAAATGAGGTCCTGTCCAGAGGAGTGTCTGTCCTAGAGGGTTTGGATAGAGCGGTGGGGTGTGTGGGGGGTGGGCAACACTCCTGGAGAACACCTTGTCTGGCAGCTCTGTGCTCTGTATGTGAGGAGAGGGGTTCCACTCTGCTGAGGGCTGACTCACCACTCTAAACCTACACAGTGTAGGAGGAGAGAGAGACGAAAAGAGTAAGGACGGGAGAGTGAGGGATAAAGAGGGAATATCTGTGAGTATTAGGGCCATCCCTGTTCAATACATCCCTGAATAGAGCTTCTATGTTGGGGGCCGGCCTGGCTGGCTGCTGACAGAGCTGACAATGGCCGACCCTGTGGGGTTCTGTAAGAGGCCTCCATTCCAATACAATACGGGAGAACTGACAGTGACAGGCACATCCATACACAGGGTGGGAGCAGGGACGGAGAGGAAGGAGGAGGAGACTTCAACCAGGGGTTTAGTATGGGGGACTGGCATCCTGGTCTTACCAAACCAAGACATCAAGCTTCACAATATTAAAATGTTACTGTATAAAGACGGTTAACAGAGGGTTGAACAGGCTGAGGCAGATCCATGCTGTTATTCTCTTTACTGGGGTGTTGATAAGAAACTAGGGCAGGGTGCCCAGTTCCTAAAGAACAACAAAATGGGGAAATACACATTTCAAGTTACAGACTCGTAGCTATTCTACCTGAGTCAGTGAATTTCTAAACCGTTCTACAACATTGAAAAGCAAATTGACATTAGACCATCTATTGATCAAAAAATATTTAAAGCATGAGTTAGCCTTTAAAGAGAGGGGCACATGCAGTGTGAAGGTATTCTGTGCTGTGGAAAGCCCTCCGGTCAGGCTCATATGAACCTTATGATCACACAGGGGCATGTCTGAGCAAGTCGGCAATAAGTGAAACTCCTAGAAATCTGAATAGATTTTACCGCATGAAACCAGATGCCTTGCCATTGTGAAATGTAAGATGACTAGGTTACAACTGAAGAGACTAAAAATTTACAGAATTGAATTTCAGGATGGTGGGGGGAACTCCCTTAAATCCACCACCTCTTGCCCAGGGCTCTCTTGAAAAAGAGACTTTGTCAGCTGCTACAGAATGTCATCAATACAACACAACAGTGAATAATCCGTGTGTCCTTGTACACCCAGTCTGGCATCAATCACTATCAACAGATATGAGAATAATCCATAACATTCTGCTTCAAGTCGAGTGACCATCAACTCACACCTTAACTGTGTTTACACCGGTCGTCCAATTTGGATCTTTTTTCACTAATTGGTATTTTGAACAATCAGATCAGCTCTGAAAAAGATCCGATGTGATTGGTCAAAAGACCAGTTAGTGGAAAAAATATCAGAATTTGTCTGCCTGTCTAAACACAGCCCTTGAGTGTTACAAATAGAACACTTTATGTTTATGTTTATTAGAGAAAATCTGAATATGCTAAACATTGTGTTGATCAGTCTAAACTAAATGCGAACTTTAGTGATGTTAAATTACCCCATTACAATACGAATACATAAAAACATCCGACAATGAACAGGAAGATGGCAACAGCATCAAAAACATTCCTTTAAACGTGTGTGGTCCTAAAACAATATCCATATTTATTAGACGAAACATCTCATTTACATTTACTCCTAACAATATTAAGTTATGTTGTCAGCAGTGTTACCAGTGTGAGAAAGCATGATGTACACCTTGCCACACATCAAGCACTACGACTTGGCAGTTACATAGTAAGCATTCTTTGTTCCGTGCACAGGTAAGCATGGTAAACTAGCCGACACGGAAATAAGGGCAGCTTACTGATCAGAACAGATAAGGGGAAGATTATTTTATTTGAGCCAAGATTCCAACATGTTTTATCAACTACCTGTCTACAAAGACTGTTGCATTTGAATCATGGATCTAAACCTGATTGTTGCCCTTTTAAATATGAGCACTTGAAATCAAATGAAATGTGCCTCAACTGTCCTGGATTTTAACATTTGGAACGCTTTAAAAATACTAAATTAAACCCACTCATGATGACGTAAAAACGGTAATAAAATGCCATACAAAAGTAAGGGACAGAAATCACAGCCTACTATTTAGCTATTTCTGTGGTGAACCCTGCAATGAGTAATGTGATTCAGAAGGTTTTTTGATGTGCTAGTTAGAATGTGACCTACTGCATCATAACCACAGTCCATTTCACATGTTCTCCTCAATTTACCAAAGTTTAAAAACAACAGATAACCATCTCAGTTCAATACTGATACAGACTGAATGTGTTTAATTCAACATTTAGTTGAAATAGGTAGATCTAGTCAATTTGAGTTAATTTGACAACGCATTAAAATGCAGTAGGCTAGTAAAAGCTGGAGGCATGAGATGCACCATACCTTTAGATCATAGTGTGTGTGCATCTCTATTGCAACACCGTAACAGCCGGGGATGTTCTGTTCATCAACTTGTTCCAGTCCAGTCCACTATATTTCATTACCTCTTTTCTGTGCCTGTTGTTCTGTCGTCCACTCCGGTTCTTTGTGGAAATCTGTGGCAGGAATGTTAATGAATCAGAATGAATGGGTGCAAGTTCCTAAAGTAGCAAGGGGGAGGGGTATGCCTATTTGGAGGGAGGCACTCAAACACAGGTAGCCTACAACTGCAGAGAAAGCATTGTCCGATCTGTCAAATTAGAATGAACATGTGTAGGGGTAGAGGCAGGGACGTTTTTCAAGAACCTCAATGTACTAAATATATGCTATTAACTACATCATTTGAGTGTCAGAAAACCAGGGCTTCTGTCTGAGGATGTCTACAGCTGTACTACTGCATTTCAATGAACTCTGAGGAAACCAAGCATACTTGAGTCAGTTATTACAGTAAACTAAAAGTGAAACTAAATCTAAAACGATATAATTAAAAAAACAATTCAATAAACTGAAATAAAATAATGAATGAACCCGTTAGAAAAACAAAAACTATACTGAAACTATACAGTTCAAATAAGGAAATCAGTCAATTGAAATATATTCATTAGGCCCTAATCTATGTATTTTTAAAAATGGTATTATTATAAAAAAATGTATCTATGGATTTCACATGACTGGCAATACAGATATGCATCTGTTGGTCACTGATACTGTGCCTTTAAAAAAAAGTAGGGGTGTGGATCAGAAAACGAGTCAGTATCTGGTGTGATTACCATTTGGCTCATGTTTGTGGAACAGGGAGAGTAAGGGAAGACACCTGTATAAGATCCAGGAAAGTTGACGGCGGGCGGCTGGAAGGGCCTCAGGCCGAGAAAGAAGGGAGGAAATTGTAGACACAAGGCTGAGACTGGGACACACAAGGCTAAATAGTACATTGAAAGTGGAGGGGAAACATCTGACTGGGAGGTGTGATCATTGTCAGGAGGTGATGGAGACAGTGGAACATGTATTTCAGTGCCAGAAATATGTGAGAGAAAGGGAGCAATTGTTATTAGATTTGAGGAGTAATGCGTTTGAAGAGCCAGGATTAAATGAACTGCTGGAGAAATCATCAGGGGATGTAGTATTTATTTATGTAGTTCCTTAGGGAGACAAAATTACTGGGAAGGATTTAGACCTTCCCTGTCTCTGGTCCACACTCGAGTCCAGTTGGTGACGGTAATGCACCTTAAAGTTGGTTGCCAACCGCCATATAAAATCCACAGAAGTAGTAGAAGAATTTGCCTCGTGCAGTGCAACACCGCCATCGCATAGAGTTGATCAGGCTGTTGATTGTGGCCTGTGGAATGTTGTCCCACTCCTCTTCATTGGATGTGTGAAGTTGCTGGATATTGGCGGGAACTGGAACAAGCTGTCATACACGTTGATCTGGAGCATCCCAAACTTGCTCAATGGGTGACATGTCTGGTGATTATGCAGGCCATGGAAGAACTGGGACATTTTCAGCTTCCAGGAACTGTGTGCAGATCCTTGCGACATCGGGCCATTCATTATCATGCTGAAACATGAGGTGATGGCGGCGGATGAATGGCACGACAACGGGCCTCAGGATCTCGTCACGGTATCTCTGTGCATTCAAATTGCCATCGATAAAATGCAATTGTGTTCGTTGTCCATAGCTTATGCCTGCCACCATAGGGGCAATCTGTACACAACGGTGACATCAGCAAACCGTTTGCCCACACAGAGCCACACTTCTCCAGCATGCCAGTGGACATCGAATGTGAGCATTTGCCCACTGAAGTCGGTTACGATGCCGAACTGCAGTCAAGTCAAGACCCCGGTGAGGACGAGCACGCAGATAAGCTTCCCTGAGACGGTTTCTGACAGTTTGTGGAGAAATTCTTTGGTTATGCAAGCCAACAGTTTCATGTTGGAGGAGAGAGAAACAAAGAGTAATAAAGGGAGATTTAGAGATAAAGAGGGAATATCTGTGAGTATGCCACGAGCAGCACCGCACATCATCGACTTTACCGTCGGACACCAGATATAACATATGTGGTTAGGGAGTGAACGTTATTTATAATAAGGGTTACATGGAGAAAATCGGACCTCTCTGAAATGAAAACGGATGGTCCTCCTTTCAACAAAATACATTTGACCTGACCCTCCCACACTTGAATAAAAACAAGTGACCCTCCCATTTCCCCAAAAATAATAATTCAAACAAAGAGAGAGAGAGGTCAAAGAGAGGTCTACCATTTACCCTCACTTCTTGGACAGACCAGGTTCTTAGATATGCAGTTTCGAAACTGTTCTTGGTCCAATGAGCATTACATGGCAAACTAAATACATTTGATGACACACAGGGCTGTGAGGCAGAAGGTTGAGGGTTCGCAGACCACTGTGTACAAGAGTAGGAGTGGAAATATCTCCTTAATAGTAAAAGTATTGCATGAATCTATCCTCGTATTTGCAGAAAAAATTGCCTTTCATAAAAATGTCATGCAATTCAACATGTTAACAGAATCCTTTTTAATACCACACAAATTACCAAAATGGCCTATACGTATGCCTGCCTACCTGTTCATCTTATCACATTTCTCCAATGCCAAATCAGTGTTTTGTTTGTAATGAAACTCTTCCTGTTTGTAAATTATTAAATCCGAGACTTCATTAGAAATCTGAGCATGAAACTTTCAAAAGTTAGGCCTACCTTTCAATCCCAGACAGAGTAGACCTACCTTTCAATCCCAGACAGAGTAGACCTACCTTTCAATCCCAGACAGAGTAGGCCTACCTTTCAATCCCAGACAGAGTAGGCCTACCTTTCAATCCCAGACAGAGTAGGCCTATCTTTCAATCCCAGACAGAGTAGGCCTACCTTTCAATCCCAGACAGAGTAGGCCTTCCTTTCAATCCCAGACAGAGTAGACCTACCTTTCAATCCCAGACAGAGTAGACCTACCTTTCAATCCCAGACAGAGTAGGCCTACCTTTCAATCCCAGACAGAGTAGGCCTACCTTTCAATCCCAGACAGAGTAGGCCTACCTTTCAATCCCAGACAGAGTAGACCTACCTTTCAATCCCAGACAGAGTAGGCCTACCTTTCAATCCCAGACAGAGTAGGCTTTACAACACAGAAACTGTAAGCTTTAACTGCTGGCAACTCTTCTCTGAATGTCAAAGAAACTAAACAGTGATCTTCCCATATGCAGCTTGTTTCATTGCCGTGGGAAGTAGGTGTGCTGAGGGTGCTGCAACCACTGAAAAACCTGAATTGAAAAAAAAAATATATATATATATATACACACAATACCAGTCAAAAGTTTGGACACACCTAGTAATTCAAGGATTTTTCTTTATTTGTACTATTTTCTACATTGTAGAGTAACAGTGAAGACATGAAAACTATGAAATAACACATGAAATCATGTAGTAACCAAAAAAGTGTAAAACAAATCAAAATATATGTTATATTTAAAATTCTTCAAAGTAGCCACCCTTTGCCTTGATGACAGCTTTGCACACTCTTGGCATTCTCCCATCAGCTTCATGAGGAATGCTTTTCCAACAGTCTTGAAGGCGTTCCCACATAGGCTGAGCACTTGCTGGTTGCTTTTTTTAAATATATATATTTTTTATTTTACCTTTATTTAACTAGGCAAGTCTGTTACTCGAAATCTGTGAAGCATTTATTTGGGCTGCAATTTCAAATTGTATTAGTCACATGTGCCGAATACAACAGGTGGAGACCTCACAGTGAAATGCTTTCTTTTGAGCCCCCTAACCAACAATGCAGTTTAAAAAAATCCAGATAAGAATAAGAAATAAAAGTAACAAGTAATTAAAGAGCAGCAGTAAAATAACAATAGCTAGACTATATACAGGGGGTACGGTACAGGGTCAATGTGCGGGGGCACCGGTTAGTTGAGTTAATATGTACATGTAGGGAGAGTTATTAAAGTGACTATGCATAGATGATAACAACAGAGTATCAGCGGTGTAAAAGAGGGGGGGCAATGCAAATAGTCTGGGTAGCCATTTGATTAGGTGTTCGGGAGTGTTATGGCTTCGGGGTAGAAACTGTTTAGAAGCCTCTTGGACCTAGACTTGGCGCTCCGGTACCACTTGCTGTGCGGTAGCAGAGAGAACAGTCTGTGACTAGGGTGGCTGGAGTCTGACAATTTTTAGCGCCTTCCTCTGACACCGTCCTGGATGGCAGTAAACTTGGCCCCAGTGATGTACTGGGCCGTTCGTACTACCCTCTGTAGTGCCTTGTGGTCGGAGGCTGAGCAGTTGCTATACCAGGCAGTGATGCAACCAGTCAGGATGCTCTCGATGGTGCAGCCTGGACCCAAACTGTTACAGACCTATATCCATCCTGCCCTGCCTATCTAAGGTCTTCGAAAGCCAAGTCAACAAACAGGTCACTGACCATCTTGAATCCCACCGTACCTTCTCCGCTGTGCAATCTGGTTTCCGAGCCGGTCACGGGTGTACCTCAGCCACGCTCAAGGTACTAAACGATATCATAACCGCCATCGATAAAAGACAGTACTGTGCAGCCGTCTTCATAGACCTTGCCAAGGCTTTCGACTCTGTCAATCACCGTATTCTTATCGGCAGACTCAGTAGCCTCGGTTTTTCGGATGACTGCCTTGCCTGGTTCACCAATTACTTTGCAGACAGAGTTCAGTGTGTCAAATCGGAGGGCATGCTGTCCGGTCCTCTGGCAGTCTCTATGGGGGTGCCACAGGGTTCAATTCTCGGGCCGACTCTTTTCTCTGTATATATCAATGATGTTTCTCATGCTGCGGGCGATTCCCTGATCCACCTCTACGCAGACGACACCATTCTATATACTTCCGGCCCGTCCTTGGACACTGTGCTATCTAACCTCCAAACGAGCTTCAATGCCATACAGCACTCCTTCCGTGGCCTCCAACTGCTCTTAAACGCTAGTAAAACCAAATGCATGCTTTTCAACCGTTCGCTGCCTGCACCCGCACGCCTGACCAGCATCACCACCCTGGATGGTTCCGACCTTGAATATGTGGACATCTATAAGTACCTAGGTGTCTGGCTAGACTCTAAACTCTCCTTCCAGACCCATATCAAACATCTCCAATCGAAAATCAAATCAAGAGTCGGCTTTCTATTCCGCAACAAAGCCTCCTTCACTCACGCCGCCAAACTTACCCTAGTAAAACTGACTATCCTACCGATCCTCGACTTCGGCGACGTCATCTACAAAATTGCTTCCAACACTCTACTCAGCAAACTGGATGCAGTTTATCACAGTGCCATCCGTTTTGTCACTAAAGCACCTTATACCACCCACCACTGCGACTTGTATGCTCTAGTCGGCTGGCCCTCGCTACATATTCGTCGCCAGACCCACTGGCTCCAGGTCATCTACAAGTCCATGCTAGGTAAAGCTCCGCCTTATCTCAGTTCACTGGTTACGATGGCAACACCCATCCGTAGCACGCGCTCCAGCAGGTGTATCTCACTGATCATCCCTAAAGCCAACACCTCATTTGGCCGCCTTTCGTTCCAGTTCTCTGCTGCCTGTGACTGGAACGAATTGCAAAAATCGCTGAAGTTGGAGACTTTTATCTCCCTCACCAACTTCAAACATCTGCTATCCGAGCAGCTAACCGATCGCTGCAGCTGTACATAGTCTATTGGTAAATAGCCCACCCATTTTCACCTACCTCATCCCCATACTGTTTTTATTTATTTATTTTTATTTTTCTGCTCTTTTGCACACCAATCTCTACCTGTACATAACCATCTGATCATTTATCACTCCAGTGTTAATCTGCATAATTGTAATTATTTGCCTACCTTCTCATGCCTTTTGCACACAATGTATATATAGACTCCCCTTTTTTCTACTGTGTTATTGACTTGTTAATTGTTTACTCCATGTGTAACTCTGTGTTGTCTGTTCACACTGCTATGCCTTATCTTGGCCAGGTCGCAGTTGCAAATGAGAACTTGTTCTCAACTAGCCTACCTGGTTAAATAAAGGTGAAATAAAAAAAATAAAAAAATAAAAGCTGTAGAACCTTTTGAGGATCTGAGGACCCATGCCAAATCTTTTCAGTCTCCCGAGGGGGAATAGGTTTTGTCATGACCTCTTCACGACTGTCTTGGTGTGCTTGGACTATGTTAGTTTGTTGGTGATGTGGACACCAAGGAACTTGAAGCGTTCAACCTGCTCCACTGCAGTCGGTCCTCTTTTTCCTGTAGTCCACAATCATCTCCTTTGTCTTGATCACGTTGAGGGAGAAGTTGTTGTCCTGGCACCAAACGTCCAGGTCCCTGACCTCCTCCCTATAGGCTGTCTTGTCGTTGTCGGTGATCAGGCCTACCACTGTTGTCATCGGCAAACTTAATGATGGTGTTGTAGTCGTGCCTGGCCATGCAGTCATGAGTGAACAGGGAGTACAGGAGGGCGCTGAGCATGCACACCTGGGGGGGGCCCTGTGTTGAGGATCAGCGTGGCAGATGTGTTAAAACCTACCTTTACCACCTGGGGGCGGCCCGTCAGGAAGTCCAAGATCCAGTTGCAGAGGGAGGTGTTTAGTCCCAGGGTCCTTTGCTTATTGATGAGCTTTGAGGGCACTAAGGTGTTGAACGCTGAGCTGTAGTCGATGAATAGCATTCCTCACATAGGTGTTCCTTTTGTCCAGGTTGGAAAGGGCAGTGTGGAGTGAAAAAGAGTTTGCATCATCTGTGGATCAGTTGGAGCGGTATGTAAATTGGAGTGGGTCTAGGGTTTCTGGGATAATGGTGTCGATGTGAGCCATGATCATCATTTCAAAGCACTTCATGGCTACAGACGTGAGTGCTATGGGTCGATAGTCATTTAGGCAGGTTACCTTAGTATTCTTGGGCACATGCACTATGGTGGTCTGCTTAAAACATGTTGGTATTACAGACTCGGACAGGGAGAAGTTAAAAATGTCAGTGAAGACACTTGCCAGTTGGCCAGCGCATGCTCGCAATACACGTTCTGGTAATCTGTCTGGTCCTGCGACCTTGTGAATGTTGACCTGTTTAAAGGTCTTACTCACATCGGCTGCGGAGAGCGTGATCACACAGTGTTTCCTGGATCAGCTGGTGCTCTCATGCATGTTTCAGTGTTATTTGCCTCGAAGCGAGCATAGAAGTAGTTTAGCTCATCTGGTAGGCTTGTGTCACTGGGCAGCTCTCGGCTGTGCTTCCCTTTGTAGTCTGTAATGGTTTACTGGCCCTGCCACATCTGAGGAGTTTAAGAGCTGGTGTACTACGATTCGATCATAGTCCTGTATTGATGCTTTGCCTGTTTGATGGTTCGTCGGAGGGCATAGTGAAAATTCTTATAAGCTTCCAGGTTAGAGACCCTCTCCTTGAAAGTGGCAGCTCTGGCATTTAGCTCAGTGCAGACGTTGCCTGTAATTGTGGCTTCTGGTTGGGGTATGTATGTATGTACGTACGGTCACTGTGGGGACGATGTCATCAATGCACTTATGGAAGAAGCCAATGACTGATGTGGTGTACTCCTCAATGCCATCGGAGGAATCCCGGAACATATTCCAGTCTGTGCTAGCAAAACAGTCCTGTAGCTTAGCATCTGCTTCATCTGACCACTTTTTTATTGATCTAGTCACTGGTGCTTCCTGCTTTAATTTTTGCTTGTAAGCAGGAATCAGGAGGATAGAATTATGGTCAGATTTGCCAAATGGAGCGCGAGGGAGAGCTTTGTATGCGTCTCTGTGTGTGGAGTACAGGTGATCTAGATTTTTTGTTCCTCTGGTTGCACATTTAACATGCTGATAGAAATTTGGTAAAACGGATTTAGGTTACCCGCCTACAAGGAGTGCTGCCTCTAGGTGAGCGTTTTCTTGTTTGCTTATGGCGGAATACAGCTCATTCAATGCTATCTTAGTGCCAGCCTCTGACTGTGGTGGTATGTAAACAGCTACGAAAAATACAAATATAAACTCTAGGTATTTACCTACCTGTGAATGGACACTTTAAAATCTCTACTCAATGTTGTTGCTAGCACTTGCCCCCTAAAAGTGTACCATCTGGGTTCATTTGGTTGAGTTTACAAAAACAGATCAGCTTAAGATCAACCTCACTGACTGGGGTCTACCATATTTAGTTTATATTTCACCTTTATTTAATTAACCAGGTAGGCTAATTGAGAACAAGTTTTAATTTACAACTGCGACCTGGCCAAGATAAAGCAAACAAACAACAACAACGAGTTACACATGGAATAAACAAACATACAGTCAAAAACACAATAGAGAAAAACGTCTATACAGTGTGTGCAAATGAGGTAAGATAAGGGAGGTAAAGCAAAAAAGAGGCCATAGTGGCAGAATAATTAAAAATGTATCAATTAAACACTGGAGTGATAAATGTGCAGAAGATGAATGTGCAAGTAGAGATACTTGGATGCAAAGGTGCAAGATAAATAAATAAAAACAATATGGGGATGAGGTAGTTGGATGGGCTATTTACAGATGGGCTATGCCCACGTGCAGTGATCTGTGAGCTGCTCTGACAGCTGGTGCTCAATGATGGTGAGGGAAATATGGGTCTCCGGCTTCAGTAATTTTTGCAATTCGTTCCAGTCATTGGCAGCAGAGAACTGGAAGGAAAGGCGGCCAAACAAGGAATTGGCTTTGGGGGTGACCAGTGAAATATACCTGCTGGAGCGCGTGCTGCGGGTGGGTGCTGCTATGGTGACCAGTGAGCTGAGATAAGGCAGGGCTTTACCTAGCAAAGACTTATAGATGACCTGGAGCCAGTGGGTTTGGCGATGAATATGAAGTGAGGGCCAGCCAACGAGAGCATAAAGGTCGCAGTGGTGGGTAGTATATGGGGCTTTGGTGACAAAACGGATGGCACTGTGATAGACTGCATTCAATTTGCTGAGTAGAGTGTTGGAGGCTATTTTGTAAATGACATCGCCGAAGTCAAGGATCGGCAGGATGGTCAGTTTTACGAGGGTATGTTTGGCAGCATGAGTGAAGGATGCTTTGTTGCGAAATAGGAAGCCAATTCTAGATTTAACTTTGGATTGGAGATGCTTAATGTGAGTCTGGAAGGAAAGTTTACAGTCTAACCAGACATCTAGGTATTTGTTGTTGTCCACATATTATAAATCAGAACCGTCCAGAGTAGTGATGCTGGACGGGCAGGCAGGTGTGGTCAGCGATCGGTTGAAGAGCATGAATTTAGTTTTACTTGCATTTAAGAACTGTTGGAGACAACGGAAGGAGAGTTGTATGGCATTGAAGCTCGTCTGGAGGTTAGTTAACACAGTGTCCAAAGAAGGGCCAGAAGTATACAGAATGGTGTCATCTGCATGGAGGTGGATAAGAGAATGACCAGCAGCAAGAGCGACATCATTGATGTATACAGAGAAGAGAGTCGGCCCGAGAATTGAACCCTGTGGCACCCCCATAGAGACTGCCAGAGGTCCGGACAACAGGCCCTCCTATGTGACACACTGAACTCTGTCTGAGAAGTAGTTGGTGAACCAGGCGAGGCAGTCATTTGAGAAACCAAGGCTGTTGCCGATAAGAATGTGGTGATTGACAGAGTCGAAAGCCTTGGCCAGGTCGATGAATACAGCTACACAGTATTTTCTTTATCGGTGGTGGTTATGATATCCTTTAGGACCTTGAGCATGGCTGAGATGCACCCATGACCAGCTCGAAAAACCAGATTGCATAGCGGAGAAGGTACGGTGGGATTCGAAATGGTCGGTGATCTGTTTGTTAACTTGGCTTTCGAAGACCTTCGAAAGGCAGGGTAGGATAGATATAGGTCTGTAGCAGTTTGGGTCTAGAGTGTCTCCCCCTTTGAAGAGGGGGATGACCACGGCAGATTTCCAATTTTTTGAGATCTCAGACAATACGAAAGAGCGGTTGAACAGGCTAGTAATAGGGGTTGAGACAATTTCGACTGATTTTAGAAAGAGAGGGTCCAGCTTGTCTGGCCCTACTAATGTGTAGGGGTTCAGATTTTGCAGCTCTTTCAGAACATCAGCTATCTGGATTTGGGTGAAGGAGAAATGGGGGAGGCTTGGGCAAGTTGCTGTGGTGGGTGCAGGGATGTTGACCAGGGTAGGGGTGGCCAGGTGGAAAGCATGGCCAGCCGTAGAAAAACGCTCATTGAAATTCTCAATTATTGTGGATTTAATCGGTGGTGACAGTGTTTCCTAGCCTCAGTGCAGTGGGCAGCTTTGAGGAGGTGCTCTTATTCTCCATGGACTTTACAGTTTCCCGGAACTTTTTGAGTTTGTGCTGCAGGATGCAAATTTCTGTTTGAAAAAGATAGCCTTAGCTTTCCTAACTGCCTGTGTATATTGGTTCCTGACTTCCCTGAAAAGTTGCATATCTCGGGAGCTATATGATGCTAATGCCGTACGCCACAGGATGTTTTTGTGCTGGTCACGGGCAGTCAGGTCTGAAGTAAACCACGGGCTATATCTGTTTCTGTTCTACATTTTTTGAATGGGGCATAATTAGTTAAGATTGTGAGGAAAGCACTTTTAAAGAATAACCAGGCATCTTCTACTGATGGAATGAGGTCAATATCCTTCCAGGATACCCGGGACAGGTCGATTAGAAAGGCCTGCTTGCTGAAGTGTTTTAGGGAGCGTTTGAATGTGATGAGGGGTGGTCGTTTGTCCGCAGACCCATTACGGACACAAGCAATGAGGCAGTGATCGCTGAGATCCTGGTTGAAGAGAGCAGAGGTGTATTTGGAGGGCAGGTTGGTTAGGATGATATCTATGAGGGTGCCCGTGTTAAGGATTTGGGGTTGTACCCGGTAGGGTCATTGATCATTTGTGTGAGATTGAGGGCATCAAGCTTAGATTTTAGGATGGCCGGGGTGTTAAGCATGTCCCAGTTTAGGTCACCTAACAGCACGAGCTCTGAAGATAGTTGGGGGGCAATCAATTCACATATGGTGTCCAGGGCACAGCTGGGGGCAGAAGGTGGTCTATAGCAAGCAGCAACGGTGAGAGACTTGTTTCTGGAAAGGTGGATTTTTAAAAGTAGAAGCTCAAATTGTTTAGGCACAGACCTGGATACTAAGACAGAACTCTGCAGGCTATCTCTGAAGTAGATTGCAACTCCGCCTCCTATGGCAGTTCTATCTTGGCGGAAAATGTTATAGTAGTTATAGTAGTTATAATTTCTGGGTTTTTGATGGCCTTCCAAAGCCAGGATTCAGACACAGCTAGGACATCCGGGTTGGCAGAGTGTGCTAAAGCAGTGAATAAAACAAACTTAGGGAGGAGGCTTCTAATGTTAACATGCATGAAACCAAGGCTTTTACAGTTACAGAAGTCAACAAATGAGAGGGCCTGGGGAATGGGAGTGGAGCAAGGCACTGCAGGGCCTGGATTAACCTCTACATCACCAGAGGAACAGAGAAGAATTGGGAAAAGGGTACGGCTAAAGGCTATAAGAACTGGTCGTCTAGTACGTTCGGAACAGAGAGTAAAGGGAGCAGGTCTCTGGGAGCGGTAGAATAGATTCAAAGCATAATGTACAGACAAAGGTATGGTAGGATGTGATTACAGTTGAGGTAAACCTAGGCATTGAGTGACGATGGGAGAGGTATTGTCTTTAGAGACATCAATTAAATCAGGTGAGGTCAACACGTGTGGGAGGTGGGACAAGAGGGTTAGCTGAGGCATATTGAGCAGGGCTGGAGGCTCTACAGTGAAATAAGACAATAATCCCTAACCAAAACAGCAATAGATAAGGCATATTGACATTAGGGAGAGGCATGCGTAGCCGAGTGAACATATGGGTGTTCCATAAAACATTTACTTATAATTAATGTGCAGGTTACCCATTATGACAACCTGAAACTCCTTGCCATCCAAGTGTGAGCATAAACCCACAAGTACGCCACAGATTACATGTAATATCTGCATAAATACAATGTAATTACTAGGTGTTAAACAGGATTTAGCTACTTAAATTAAGTGTATCTTGAGAGGTACTTACTTGTCATTTAAAACACAAGGCCAAATATACACTGGAGTTGCTTACCAGGATGATGTTGAATGTTCTTGAGTGGCCTAGTTACAGTTTTGACTTCAATCTACTTGAAAATCTAGCCTTAGAGATTTAGCCAGAAAGACTCACAGCTGTAATCGCTGACAAATGTGTTTCTACAAAGTATTGACTCAGGGGTGTGTATGCTTATGTAAATGAGATATTTCTGTATTTCATTTTCAATACATTTGCAAACATTTCTAAAAACATATTTTCACTTTTTCATGATGGGGTATTGTGTGTTGATGGGTGAGAAACAAAAATATTTAATCAATTTTGAATTCAGCCTGAAACAACAAAATGTGGAATAAGTGAAGGGCTATGAATACTTTTTGAAGGCAATGTAGCAAACCAGGCTCTGGGCCTAGCTAGCTACCTAGCTAGTTGTTGTGTTATCCAGCTAGAAATAATTGCTACGATTTTTATAACTAACCCAAGATAGACCACAGCTAGTTGTTTCCAATGGGAACAAATGAGTCATGGGCAGAACAAGCAAGGAGGGTGGCAGAGCGAAACACGAGCTAGTGAGATGCTTTTGCCGGGTTCTAGCATGTATTTGCATATTTCCTTTAGGGAACGCCTACTCTGTGAAGTGCATGTGTGCAATAACTCAATTTGCCCTTCATTCCTAAACAACCCAATTTTGTAAAACTTTGACAAAGGGTAAAAGCTACAAAACTTAGTCCACTCTGCTCATAACAGTTTATAGTTTTGAAAACAAAACAGAAAACTGCATTGAGATCAAATATTTCATCAATTAGAAAATTAGCATAATATCAGTCAAAATCCATCTTGCTCCATCTTCTCCCACTGCCGGCCAATGGGGTTCCTCTCATTACCATATTTGGTAGTGAGTGGAAACGCCAACTGGATGCTTCACAATTATAGTTCAGGTGAAATATCTGGCTCATTTTTCTATCTGTGATAATGGCGCTTACTAACACTAATACGTTAACAAGTGTTTAGTTACATTGAAAAGGATCTAACGTTACTCATGGGGCTTTATTTTCTGCTGGCGTTAAGGCGGCGCTAGCATCAAACATGTTAGTTTGCTATTTCTTAATGTAAAAACTGGCGCACTGGCCTATCGCAAGGTTTGGCTAGTTACCCGTCTTATAAAAGCTCCTTGCGCTCAGATGGGCGGGGTACTTTTTTTTAGTTGTGTCCTTAAAAACATTATCCAAAGTGCACATTTTGGACAGCGCTGATAGGGATATTTAAGACCAACCTAAAGCTGGTTATAGCAGTAACGCAGTTGGTTATGGCACGAATTTTGGCAGTGGAAACGCACCCTATCCAGTCATGACGCAAGTGTAGCCTCATGTGCTTTTGGTGCCTGTACACTTTGTATTTTATCAAGCATAGCCTCCCTTCCACTCAATGAAGTTTTTTTTTTTTTCTGCCCAATGCAATCGGAAAGTAGTCAAGACTGTCGATAAAGGGTTTGGCTCCTGAGACCGCTTGGAAATAAATCTTAAATCACTAAGTATTTATTAAAATATTAAGTTTGAGAGGAGTGAAACCCTCCAGGGTCTGCGTTGTTCTAATATTACATGCCCACTGTGGGAAATGTTCTATTTTTTCATTTAACCTTTATTTAACCAGGAAAAGTAATCTGAGACCCAGAGTGTCTTTTTGAAGGGAGACCTGGCCAAGAAGGCAGCAACAATCAATACATTAAATAATTAAAACATTTAACAATACACTACAATACAATAACATGATCCAGCCTAAAAAAGGCTTTTACACTCCTCTGTAAAGGTCTCCCATCAACATTTTAAATTAATTCAGTGGCACTAACATATCTAGATGAATCATGGATTGTAGACTATTCCATGCGTCTGGTGCACAAGAAGAGAAGGCAGTCTTGCCTGATACTGTACATGTCCTGGGGACTTTAAGTAGAAACCACCTAGCAGACCGGGTATGGTAACTGCTGGTGGTGAAGGAGACCAGACTACAGAGGTAAAGAGGGAGTTTACCCAAAAAGGCTTTGTAGATGAACACATTCAAATGTAGCTTTCTGCGCATTTAAAGTGAGGTCCAACTCACCATGGTGGGTGAGTGACTTGGTATTTGTAATAAAGGTCATGAATTTTGATTTTATGTACATTCAAGACCAGTTTGAGACCATAAAGGGAGGCCTGCGGTGACTGAAAAGCAGTCTGGAGCTCTTCAACAGCCTGAACCAGACAAGGAGCGCATGCATATGATTGTATCATCTGCATATAGATGTAACTTTGCTGGTTGCATCCCATTTCCCAAATTGTTAATAAAAATGTAGAACAACACAGGAGCTAAAATGGAACCCTGGGGCACACCACTATTAATCTCAAGATTGTCAGTATATACACATTGTGTTCTGTCAGAAAGATAGTTCCTCAACCAATTTACTGCCCCTTCACTGAGACCAATGTTACTAGCTAGCAACAATTCATGGTCAACTGAATCAAATGCCTTTGATAAATCAACAATGTTGCTTTTTATCAAGTGCATTTATGATGTCATTTGCCACTGCTATAGCTTCAGTTGTGGTGCTGTGCCCCGATCTAAAGCCAGACTGAACCCTGCTCAGTATGTTCTTTTCAAATAATATGTTGTTTAACTGAGTTCACTAGGGAGTCATAGACTTTGGCCAGGATAGGGAGTTTAGAGATAGGACGATAATTAATAGCATCTGAGGGATCTCCACCCTTTAGCAGTGGGAGAACATAAGCTGATTTCCAAAGGCTGGGTATGGAATTGGTCAAGAGACTCAAGTTGAAAATATGAGCCACAGGCTCAGTAATAATACCAGCTGGTATCTTTAAGACGTAGGGGGTCCAGATTGTCTGGACCTGCAGACTGTTTAGTGTCTATTATCTTTAGTGCTGTATAGACCTCAGTATAAGACACAGGCTCAAAGTTAAAATGGTTCACATGAGGGCCTATATCATAGTTGACTGTAACAGAGCTTACATTAGAGGCCTGGGCCCACCATTATCAAAAACTGAACCAGCAGATATGAAATGCTTGTTAAAAACCCCTACAATATCTGCTTTATCATTCACTTCATTAGAATCTCTGTGACTGCATATAAATAGTAATCTGATTTGGACTTCCTAATCAATCATGTACATTTGTTTCTTACCGCTCTGAAGGAGGCCCAGTCAACAAGAGCATTTGTATGTCTAGCTTGAGCCCAAGAGACATTTCTCTTTCTAATTCGTTTTCTGAAAACCAAGGATTTTCCCTTCCACTGATTCTACATTTCTTCACAGGGGCATGCTTATCACAAATGGACACACATGTCATATAAAAATAGTCCCAGGCAGCGGTCAACATCGGGAATCAGACTTAACTGTGTCAATATTATAGTACAGATCCTGTAAGCACGCTTACTCACCAAACTGTCTAAAATGTATTTAAAAAATATAATGGGGTTTGACTTTGGTATGTATATATTTTCTAACACAAGCAATTGCACAGTGATCACTGACATTGTTACAGAATATCTAGGTCGATGTGTATTTGTGAGGGGTATTCGTTAGAATAATGTCAAATAGCGTTGATTTGTTAGGTGCTCTGGGTTCAGTCTTGTCGGCACATTAATTAATTGCACGAGATTCAGAGTCACATGGTTCTTTAAAATAGTACAGATGTCCTAGTTAAAATATCCTAAAATAATGAATGCATGAATGCAGAGTCATTTAGGTTGTGCAGGACATCAGAAAGAGAGTTACGTGCGTCTCCCGAAGACGAAGGGGTCTGTAGCAGCGACTACAATGATGTGGGATTCCTTATGTAACGGTATAGCTTCCATCCCACTCCTCGCCCCTACCTGGGCTTGAAGCAGGGACCCTCTGCACACATCAAAAACTGACACCGACGAAGCATCGTTACACACCACTCCACAAAAGCCACGGCCCCTGCAGAGCAAGGGGAACCACTACTTCAAGGTCTCAAAGCGAGTGACGTCACCAATTGAAACACTATTAGCGCGCACCACGGCTAACTAGCTAGCCATTTCACATCCGTTACACTTATATACGTTCACTTTAATCGCAAGCAATTCAAAATGTTTGGCTTTGGTAATAGAGATAATTTCCGAGGTGTTAAACTTGAATTTCACATAGATTGCAACCCCTCCTCCTTTACTCATCTGATCTGTTCTAAAAACCGCGGACCCATCAATAGTTATTTGTCACAGATTTCTTTAGCCAAGTTTCTGATAAAACCATTACGTCTGCATTTGTCGTATTGGCCAATATTCTCATCATGTCTATTTTTGGAAATAGACTTCTGACATTAACATGCAAGAGGCCAACACATGCTATGTTTGTAAAATCCTAGGGAGTCGGTAGAGATCGCATGGTATCTACCGGCCCAGAGGTCGGTCGCACATTAAACAATAAAAGCATAACAATTTATCTCAGTTGCCCAATGCGTGAGGACTTGTTGGAGCCAGCACCATTGTCAATAAAACGAGCGGAGTCTTTTGACAGAGAAAAAAAGTAATTCAAGAGTTTGACATTTTGGAAGTATGCCATCAAGTGTAGGTCCAGTTGCGTTTGAGAGTGGTACAAATGTAATTGCAGAGAGAGACCACGTTTCTGGTAGTATTGACATGGTCTCGTCGGAGTGTTTACAAATTGTAGGCCATAAAGATAAGATAATTCACTCACCCGACTAGTGAGTGAATCATTTATTTAACCTTTATTTAACAGTTAAGAACACATTTTTTATTTCGAATGACTGCCTACCCCGGCCAAATCCTCCCTAACGCGGACAATTGTGCGCCGCTCATAGGGCAGCCGGTTGTGATACGGCTGCGATGCTTGTAGACCGCAGCACCACTCAGGATCCATGAGGAAAGCATATCTCTCTTTTGTGGCTTGGGATGTGAAGAAATGTCAAATTAGCAATGAATGGGCTTTCATAAAGATACACCATTAGTAGTAATTTTACTCACATACATACATACAAGTTTGATTACACGACGAAGAGCAGGCACAGTAACATATACATAATGCCGGTTATTAGAGGTCTTTCAGCACAGGTGTGCAACGACCAGTCGATGTTGTGTAGAACGATGTAGATTTTCCCACGGCCGATGGTGCATCAGGTTAATCTGGCAACCGCTTCTCACACAAGCTTCGAACACTCCGACAGCCTCGCTGTATTTTGGTACACCAGAATTACATTAATTTCCAATCAAACGCTGCGTTTGCCTTGCAGCATTGCGTTGCAGAGGCAGTTGCAGTGCATACATTGGATTTATCGAAAGTATGCGTCAAACTGTATGCGTAGACGGCTTGACAGAAATGGTAGTAGAAGGTGAATGTTAAAACTTTTCCTGAATACATATCCAGATGATGCTGCGTACTATTTTGCGCTATTGCTCGCCGACAGACGTCACTGACTCGGCGCGCGCTCCAACTCCAAGAAGGTGTAGGCTACAGTTTACGAGCGACCCGAGGCAGAAAAAAGGCCTTTTCAATCAGATGTATTTGTGCAAGCAAATTTCGTAAAATAGAAACTGAGATCTAAAAAGAATGTTGTTATATTCAGCATCAACTTTCACATCAAAAGTGTTTGCTTCTGTAGACCGTATCAAGGTCATTAAAACATAAACAATGTCTGATACAGTTTGGTCCATTGTGGTCCTATGTAGTAAACCTCCCATAAATGCCCCATGTTATAATTGTGATGTTTGTATATTTTTTTATGACTCCATTTTTGTATAATGTTTTGCTCTACCCTAATTAATTGTATTGTACTTGGCCTATGTGGTGCATTTTGTTTGGTGTCTGTGTAACCCCTGTTAAAAGAAAATAACATAATGAAAAGATAATTACAACAACAAAAAAACTATGTTAAAACTCAGATCTCAAGGATCAGACATACAAACGACAGACTGATTGACTGCCATCTTGGATTGCCTGGAAATTATGGTGCCTGTAAGTGTGACATAGCCTATTTAAAACAAGTTGTTGTTTCGTTTTGTTTAGAATTTGATTCGAATTTTTCATTCTCTTTTTTAGTCCTTATTAAGAATGAATTGAATCTTGTTTATTGACAATGTTTGGCATGTCCATGCTCAGCTATAATGTCTAGCCCCTATATCAGTGTGAATGCTATTGAATTATAATTGCAATTACTTAGAACAATGTGGACTGCAGGTGGGTTCAAGTTAACCTATTTAGCAAAGATGGGATAGGTCTACATTTTGTTAGTTAGTTTCTATAAGCCACTTAACAAATATAACGGACTAACATTGGAATTTGAGTTGATTCCAAGACAATATACAAAAGACCGTTAATACACAACCCGAAGCAACCACATACAATACTTTGCCATGGAGCACGTTCTGATTCAGGGGCCAAGTCTCAACACATCCACAACTTGTTAATTCATCAAAACTTAGTCTTTTTGCACACCAACGCCAGCAAGTTCAGCGATAATTGTGATAGTGAAAATAGCTAAAATATTTCT
Organism: Oncorhynchus clarkii lewisi; assembly: GCF_045791955.1. Classification (NCBI taxonomy): domain Eukaryota; kingdom Metazoa; phylum Chordata; class Actinopteri; order Salmoniformes; family Salmonidae; genus Oncorhynchus; species Oncorhynchus clarkii. The sequence goes on along the minus strand of NC_092177.1, from coordinate 29,662,879 downwards.
GACACACCCCTGAACCTATAGCGCTACTGCCTGTGCTTAGATTTACCATTGTGTTTGTTATAGTTTCATCGTGTGTTGACACAAGTAATCTATCTAAACCTTAACATGCTGAGTGTGTCTCACGCAAATAAGACCATCGAGCTCAGCTAACGTTAGCTAGCTAGATAGTTACAGTAGCGAGTAGCGACCATAGCATATTTGCCAGCTTTAGCTAGCTAGCTGGTCAAGGTTAGAAAACTAGCTAGCTAGCGTTTCGAACTAATCCAAAACAACTCCACAGATTGCATAGAACGTCTATTCTAAACTAGCTAGCTAGCCTAGTTGGTAGGCCCAACAAAAACTACAGCTAACCTTAGCTACCTATGCTAACTCGTCCAGCAGAATTCTTGTATGCAGAATTCATGTATCCAAAAAGGTTAAACAAATTGCATGGAAAGCGTACTTTCTCTCTCCTGTTTTTACATTTTTGACCTACAACACTTCGTTTTTTTAGTGGCAATCGTTAATGTCTGGAATTTGCACACTGACCTTCTTGACCCAGTTCTTTGCACACTGTTACATTGTGTCAATATGCACATTCGAGGTTGTCATTATTTCGTGCCTTTTGTGCAGATGGGCAAGACCTTGACTTGATGTGAGAAATAAATAATTGCACCAATGCATCACATCCAATTGTGAGAATGTTCATCAATAGTGAAACTCTTGCAGGGTTTGTCTTATGACCATTTTAAGTGCATTTATAAAACATTATTCAACCAAGCTTATTACAATTTGGCCAACACAAATGACTCTCAAAAGTTTAACCATAATTCGGTGCTATCCGGGATCCTTGGGACGCCCTACCCTAAACCATAACCGTAGTCATTTGAAATGTCAACTTCAATATGGTAGAGACATCCCAAGGATCCAGAATTGCACAAACCTTTGGTGCAGAGTTGGTCAATGAGGTGGTCAATTTTCAATTGGCTAACACGTATCACATGGTTTTTGCAGGCTGAACATGGTGCATTGGGATGTTATCGTAAACTTTAACATTTGTAACAACCATGGTAACAAGTATTTGTTGTTACACCCCTGTAATTACAGACTGCAGTTACCACCAGTTAGTTACAGTACATGTTGTTATTACAGTGTAACTATGAATTATTACAATTAATTACAACACTTGCCCCATGTTTCAAAGCTAAATGGTTGTTGCAGAAATTGACCCACTACTACTGTTTACTTTGTGCATCTACGTCATCTGTCTACCTAACCTAACCTACCTGAGCCATCACCTTATGCATTACTGCCCCACAGTGGCAAGAAGTGACATCTCCAAAAACACAAACCCTACACAACACATATGGCTCCAAGACTCCCCACACATAGGATACTTTCTGGTCTTTAACACCAAAACTAAAACTGAAACTAAATTAAAAAAAACAACATTGGGATAAAAATCTAACTAGTAAATCAGATCTGAAACCTAACTGAAATAAAAACCCAAGCACAGGCTACTTTCTGTTCTTTAACACCAAAACTAAAACTGAAACTAAATATTGTAAAACCAACTGTGATAAAATTCCAACTAGTAAATGGGATCTGAAACATAACTGAAATGAAAACACAAAACTATAATAACCCTGGAGGGAACTGACCAGACGTGAGAGTTGTTAATGAGACTTAAAGTCCTTTCAACAACAATACCTACACTTCTAACCTTTAAAAGCTCAACAAAATACATTTAAGACTTTGTTTCTGTTGGAAATGGTCACACAAATTATTTTCTCCTGTGCTCTTGGATGAACATGATGAAGATGAACATGTAAGCTACAAAGGCAAAAAAGCACAGAAGGTATGAAAGGATGGACTTTGGAGTTTAGCCTAGCTGATCTATTTTCAATGTGGGTGTCATCTGCCTACTGGGGACCACCCCATACCAACTTTATTAATTAACCCATCTAGGCATAATACATGTTTGAACAGAGATATATCCATTTATTCTCATCAGACCACAACAGTCCTATGCAGGCTACACCTTGAAGTGCAACAGCACATAGGCTATCTTATGTCTGGAGCAGATGTTATGGACACACACACACACTGTGTCTCGGCATCTTAACTGAGCACTTGACCATGTTCGAAAGAAATGAGAAACTCATACAGTACCAGTCAAAAGTTTGGACACACCTACTCATTCAGGGGTTTTTCATTTATTTTTTACTATATTGTATAATAATAGTGAAGACATCAAAACTATGAAATAACACATATGGAATCATCTTGTAACAAAAAAAGTGTTAAACCAATCAAAATATATTTTATCTTTGAGATTCTTCCAAGTAGCCACCCTTTGTCTTGATGACAGCTTTGCACACTCTTGGCATTCTCTCACCCAGTTTTACGACTTTACAACCACGTCGTAAATTCCTTGCAGAGACTCTTGTCTCCCTGACCATGCAGTATGGGAGAGAGACCAAAGGAACTCAGTAGACCAAAGGAACTCTCCCGCCAAATTCTACTACATCCCAGAACAATATTCCTATTTTGGAGAATGTGAAACGGTTGGAGGAGAAGCCAGTCCGTTTTGTTTTGACATCATCTATGTGTGACTTCTTCTCACAGAGGAGGCCGAAAGCCTTCCCCTTCAGATTCTCCTTCTGAATCCTCACCATGTTTTCCTCCACTGAGTCATTCACTATGAACTTAGTGATGACAACGTCTCTATTCTGGCCGAGGGGGTGACAGCGGTCCATACCCTGGTCCTCTGTTGCTGGTTTCCAGGCTGGGTCCATGAGGAAGATGCACGAGGCGGTGTGAGGTTTAGCCCCACACATCCGGCTTTGATTGAAAGAAACATGAATAATGGTCTGCAGGGTGCATTGCTCTGAAACTCCTGGATGACCTGCGCCCACCTCTTCTGGCTCAGTGCCGTCCAGGCGCACAAACCTGAACACCTCCTCCTAGAGAAAGACCTCCAGTAGAGTGAGGAAGTACAGATTATTTCTGCTGTTGTCCTCACTGTGCGGTCTGAGCAGGCTAGACATTAGAGTCTCCACTTTGGAGGTTGCTCTCTTCTTCTTCCTGAGGAAACTCCACCAGCTCACTGACCTTGATCTGGCCTCTGCACAGAGGTCACCGTGCCTGTTCGCTTGTGCTGTACAGTTTATGACCATTTCAAGAGATAATACAAAGTCCACCTTTTTAACATGTAGCATTTCACTATCCCTCGGTTGATGAGAAACCTTCACTGGTCTTGGTGACTCTACTACCATTGCTTCTTCCCTGCCACTTGTTCCTCCGATTTTCTCACCGCCTCCAGATAGGAGACAGGCACGACACTCCTTACCCTTGCCACCTCATTTTCCCTCACCCTAACAGGGCACTACAATAAATCAGGTGCATGTTCACCTACACCTCAGCCCTGATTTGAAAATCCATGCAGGAAACATTCCACTCCATGTCTTTTTGAGTCTTAACACACGCTTCTTCTGCTCCGCAGACACACAAAAAATCAAAATAAGACCACGTCTTGTAACTCTCCCGACTCCACACTTTCTTCCAACACATTCCAGATGTTCCTGGGGATGTTAAACGGATTTCCCACGTAGCATTCATTCAAAACCCTGACTCTGATCAAAAAACTAGTCTAGTGGCTTCCTATTTTCCAACATAGCTTTACTTCTCGTTTCCCTTTTTCTTCGCCACTGTAACCCACTCATTCCCATTTTCTGTACTATTAGCTTCACTCGACTCACTAGTTTCAAACAAAACCTCAGTTTCCGCCATCTTCCGTCCGTCTGCTCTCTTCCTGGGTCCGATTGGCTCACGGTCTTAAGTGAAAACAAATCTTCCAATTAGCTGATTCACCTTCTACGCCCACTTCCAGGCACTCAACTGACCAGAATAGTAAACACAGCCAGCAAAGTAACTGGTCGACCATAGGCAGGTTTGAGCAGTCTGTTACACAAGGCAACCAAAAAGAAGGCACTGGCTGTCATTGGTGACTGCTTCCACCCTCAGTTGGAGAGGCTTCCCTCTGGCCAGCGCTTCAGAATGCCAATGGCCAAGAAGAATGTGTTCAAACATTAATTTGTTCCTTGTGCTGTTGGAATACTAAATGCAAACTAAATTGTATCAGTATATGTACTTATCTATCCAGTGCAGTTGGGACAGCGGTCGGTTGTGAGGGAATGTATTAATGTTTTTGGTGTATGCAAAATGATGGACTGACTGGTTTAAATGTGTATGCATATGTGACCCTTTTATTTATTTTGTTTTACATTTTTATTTACATTTTATTATTTTATTATGCACACAACAAATACAAAAAAAACAGAGATATACAAACAAGAGTACATAAACTTAACAGACAGGGGTATTACATATCAAGATTCATTTTCAATTTGTTAAATACTTTTATGGTGCGTATTGCTTTTTTGTTTTTACATTTACTGATCATTTCAAAATAATATTTCAATTCTATCTTAAATAATGTGAAAAGGGGTTTGTTCTCTGCCCACTTCATTTTAAGGACAAAGAATCTTCCATGAAAGATAAACAAATTAAAAATGGAAGTTAAATCAGGGTCCATATCATTTGGTTCAAAATAAAACATAATATAGAGTCTTTCAAATTAATATTAATAGAAGATTTTATTTTCAAAGAAACAACTAACTCACACCAAAATCTTCTGACATAAGAGCAGTCCCAAAATAAATGGTCAAGAGTCTCTGGGTCACAGTCACAAAATACACATTTGTGTATTTGTAAGCGACTTTGGAAGGTGATTCTAAAGAAACAATTCCATCCTTGATGGACAATAAAGTTTTATTATTTTCTATGCAGTTATCCATCACTCGTCAGCAGGGCGTGGCTTGAAGGGGAAGTTGTCTTTTTTGCCTGGTAAGATTGTTTGTTGCTATTTGTAGCTAGCTAACAGTAGATTACATTAATACAATAACGGTGTTTATATTTTGGATTCATTGTAACATTTAAAGTCATCTGTAGTTTACTTGCTACACTTGCGTTATTTTGTAAGAATGACGATGGTGCAGCTCGTAATCACCGCCTAAGCTAGCTAGCTAACTGGTGATAGCTAGCGAACAACAAATGTCAGGACACGCTTCCCAGCTGGCACGAGAGGAATATTGATTTTGTTCTTGATATTTTCGACAACAAGGGTAATATTCTCACATATTAACAATGTATAACATTGAAAGAGTTTCCAATACATTTCAGAGTTTATTTCTGTGGTCAAAGCCGTTCCCAGTGGTCTAACTACACTAATGAAAACTCATCTTAGTTTTGGGAATGATCACAAAGTTTATCCAGAACTCAGATTGGAAGGCGTGGGCTTACTTGAGAGATCTTGTTGTAATAAATATATACGACAAATTCTTCGTTCACAAAACCAACTTACACCGAGAGGAACGTTTTTCTGGAACATGCTTATTCCTGACATTGTCTGGAAAAATGCATGGTTAAAGGCCTTACAAATATTGTATACCAAACAAAGTTAAGGAAGTGCACTTCAACATTTTACGTAAGATATATCCATGTAATTCTATGATATCCAAATTTGTGGCTATTGATTATATCAGCGTTTTCTGTGAAAAGGGTGAGAATCTGTCTCACTTGTTCTTTGAATGTAAATTTGTGTGAGAATTTTGGGAAAACCTTGCAAAATACTTATTTACCATTATGAACACTGCCTGTGTTTTTGACATGAAATATATATGTTACTATTGCAATGATAACAAGACCAAATTATTTTTTAAAATGTATTCTTGTTGCCAAATACTTAATACACAAAAAAAAATTCTATACCATAATTACACTTTTCTGATTGGTTAATGTTTTAATAAAATAGTTGAATTCAGAGTGAATAACAACAAGAATAACATCTTCCTGAATCATTATAATAAGATTTTTTCAGAGTGATTACAATTGCACTCAAATTTATTTTTTGTTTATTTTATTGATCTTTTTTGTATGTTTGTGTATTTTCTTGTTAATACCTGTGTTTTGTTTTGTTAGAAATGTTTGATGTAGCAATGTAAGTTGATTTTTGTATTATGAATAAAAAAATGTCAGGACAGGTTGCGAACATGAAAAGCAGGCACTAATGGCTGAGCCAGTAACGTTTATGAAATTTGATTCGAGTCCCTGTTCAATAAGTTATTGTCTCGCTTATACTGTTATTGCAGTAGCAAACCTCCTGTGATTATTTATTGCCTTATTTTATTTAGCCAAATTGCCTGTACATCTAATTTTGCCAGCGCAAAATAAGGTCTCTGAATTCCTCTCGCCTGTCCATGACAAAATTAACCCCTCCCTTTTAGAAAAAAAAGTAAGTTGCACCCCAGCAAAATCGTGAATCACTAATTAAGCATTGACGCAAAACAACGAAGTGCACTTGACCGGTAGAATTGTTCCTCATTGAAATCGCTAAGAGCCAATTTATGCTTGATCTGAAATGTGGGCCTCTGGAGTTACGCAGAGGCCAAATTTATCTCCGTATCGCATCGCCATGCTCTTCTCAAATGTTTTAACAGTGCAGCGACGCATTGTAACAATGCCAAATTGAGCACTGCATCTCGGTGCAAGAGGCATCACTGCAGTCCCTGGTTCGAATCCAGGTTGCATCACATCCGGCTGTGATTGGGAGTCCCATATGGTGCGGCGTACAATTGGCCCAGCATCGCCAGGGTAGGCCGTCATTGTAAATAAGAATTGTTCTTAACTGACATGCCTAGTTAAATAAAGGTAAAATATATATATATATATATATATATATATATAAAATTAATTCAATTGATGGACAGTAGATGAAGGCGGGAGGTCCTGTATAAACACACTCACTTTCTTGACAACATCTTTCACAACAGCTCTGCGCTGCTCCGCAAAGCGCAAGAAGTATGAATGCCCTGACTTCTGCATAGGTCATATCACCGTAAATGCTGCACGGCCAATGCAGACATTCGGATTGACCATGCAGCGCCATTTAGTGTCCCACAGCCTCCAAACAGACATAACATATTGTTTTGGAGAGACTATTGCATGCTGTAATGATCATTGCCTATGCTTTTTTTAACCAATAGGTTTTGAAACCATGGACCAAAAGATCCCGTATGATGACTACCAACTCCCAGTTGTCTTTTTGCCTTCCTACGAGAGTCCCCCAGCATGGATAGCCCCGCAGGAGGTATGAGCCTGACATGACATCCATACTCTGTCATAACACTGGCAACATTCAGTCTAGGGCGCCGCCACCACAGATCTTCAACGATGTTCCCTCTGTGTCTGTCTGTGTAGCGTATCCACCATCCTGACTACAACAATGAGCTGACCCAGTTCCTGCCACGCACCATTGTGTTGAAGAAACCTCCGGGGGCACAGTTAGGCTTCAACATCCGTGGGGGCAAGGCCTCTCAGCTGGGCATCTTCATCTCCAAGGTGTGTGTGTGTATGTGTGTGTGAGAGAGGATGAGGCTGGTGCTACTGCCCAATTAGGGCTGATCTATCTAGCCTACACTTCTAAGGCTCTGAAATGTTGGCATCTCTGTTTTCTCCTATCTCCTTCATCTCTCTGTGTGTATGATAGGTGGTCCCAGATTCGGACGCCCACAGAGCAGAGCTCCAGGAGGGAGATCAGGTGCTGTCTGTCAATGAAGTGGACTTCCAGGACATAGAGCACTCGAGGGTCAGTGATGCACTGTATAATGTACACACCAGTGGAGGCTGGTGGGAAGGACTATGGCTGGAATGGAATCAATGTAATAGTACCAAACACATGGAAACAATGTGTTTGACTCTGCTCCATTGATACCGCTCACCCTCCTATAGCTCCTCCCACCAGCCTCCTCTGGTACACCACACTATACCTCTTGATAAATCTCATTACTTAATTTTGTACTGCAGCACTAACTTATGTTTATAAAAATATTCACACTTTGCGGGCATACATTTGTCACTCATAGAAAACGTTTCTTCTCCTCTCAGGCTGTTGAGATTCTGAAGACTGCCAGAGAGATTCTGATGAGGGTGCGCTTCTTTCCCTACAGTAAGTGTTGCCATCACCTGCTCCGCCATCTAATATTTTAGGTGCCTAAATTGTATCTGATGCCATTATTGCCTCAGTTTCTCCTCTCCAACCTGTGAAGTTTTAATAATGGTTGTTATATAACTTCCTGTTTCCCATAGACTACCAGAGACAGAAGGAAAGGACTGTGCATTAGGTGGCAGACGAGTTCCCCGGGAGAGAGTGTGTGAGTGAGTGTCCGTCTTGTAGGAGTTGATGCCCTTGGTGGATAGACCTGCACTTCACTAGTGTCCTCCTCCCACAGACTACAGCCCCTGTCCTCCGTTTCAGCCTAAGGATGAACGACCGCATGACAAACTGGATCCACCCCAGGACCACGTAAAGACATTGCATTCCCCCTCCGGATACTAAACGATGCACACTGCTTCAGATGCTGAAAGGATGTTGTTATGTCAGGTGTTCACTCACTTACACAGTGAGTCATGCCCTGAAGACACGACATAGAGTAATGTATATTATTTACATACCATAATGCTCCAGGTCCCTAAAAGACAGGGTCCTGAAAAGGGGACGTTTCTGTTTTTGCTGAGTTTATAGACATACACACGCTTCGGAAAGTATTCAGACCCCTTGACTTTTTCCACATTTTACGTTAGCCTTATTCTAAAATTACATTGTTTAAAAAAAATTGTTGCCTTTATATTTTTGTTCAGTGTATTTATATACATTTATACACAGCTTAATGATATTCCAAAAAACATTATAATGGACCGAGGACCTGATAATGCCTTGATACTATAAAAGATGAAGTTCATTTTAATATGAAATGTTTCAGTTATCTAAGATAACATTTTTCCAGGCTAGCTATTACACAAAAAAACTGTAGAACTATTATTAAACAAATTATATTTGACATAACATGTCGACTATTAAGGTGCCAACATCCTTCATTCAAACATGGCGACACCATAATCTCATAAATTAATACTTGCCTTGTATGAAGCTCGATACATTAAACAAAATCACATTGTTTCATGTGCCGTAGTTTAGGATCCATCACTTATAAAATGTCAGCACGGAATGAGTTCCAAATCTGTTTTTACATGTCAAAATAGATTAGATGGTGTAAATAAATCACTCGTCCATTAATGACCCTAAAGATGGAGTCAGGATAGTAGAACCTGTTTTCACTGTGTCAACTCTATCTTCTGTCCTGTGACCCACTTCACAGATCATGCTCTTGTAAAACACTAAATAAAACACGTCTAAACTCTCAAGCCTTGCTATAACTTTATTTGATCTTCTGTGACGTAGATATCCGTCACTGGCCGCGGGCAGCATTTGGTTCTTTAACGCACACACACATTCATCACTCCTCCCTGCTCCGTTATAAGATAACTTGTGTGTCGACCCATATTGTTAACTTAACTTCTGTCTTAGTGCATACATTTCACACTTGTCAGTGTTCATTTTTAATATAAGTAATATGTATTATACTTATCTATGTTGTGGATGAGTGCGTTTGTTTGTTCTGTTCCTCTATCTCTGTAGCTTCCGGGTATGCTGGATAAGGACCCGAGCAAAGGGAATTGGGATGACTTTGTAGTGCCTGTCCCAAATGGCTCATTACTGTAATGGGCATATTAAAAGACACTGTCAGTAGTGATGTAATTTTGTAAATGTTATGTGGTGATATTGTTTAAAAAACATGTTGCAATGTATATACTTTAGTATGTTTAGTTAATGGAAAATGTAGGTTTGACTAGGTAATTGCTTAATTAATTAGGGTTAATTGTTCTGAGGGGAGGGGCTAGCCCTACAAAAGGAGCCTCTCTTTCAGTTCACGGGAAGGCCATTTTGGATTGAGCTGTGAATGGGGCAGCATTGTTTTTAGCTGTCCCATAAGGTATACGTTTGATGGCAGTACTGTTGTTTTTGTTCTGGAATCACTTTGTAAATAAACACCCTGAAGCACAGAAGAACATTTGCGGCTCCGCCATCTTTTTATTTTGATAGAGGTTGAGTTTTCCAGTATAGCCTTCTGGCCTACTCTACGTGACAGTGACACATTTGGTTTCCTCTTTCAATGAAAGAATCATTACATGGTTACAGAAGCTTAATCAGGTCATGTAGGTTAAATCAGGTTGGGGCGGCAGGTAGGTTAGAGCGTTGGGCCAGATCGAATCCCCGAGCTGACAAGGTAAAAAAAAAAGTCATGTAGGCTAAGTCAGGTCATGTAGGTTAAATCAGGTCATGCGCCACATGCAACTACAATATGTTCCCTGAAACACAAACACCCTCCCTTCCTGAGAAAAACAGGTCTCCCTGTATTGCTCCAGTGACACCACAGTAGATTAACTTGTTGTTCCACTTTGAGTTTCTGTTGGGGGGGGGTTGACAGACTGTCACAGCAAAACACTGTAATTACACACACATACACGTGAACCTTATCTGAGGTTTATTAAAAAATTTAAAAAACTTTACAATCATTTGTCTTCAAAGTCGAGTTCAAGAGCTGTATGCAAGGCTAACTTCAGAATCCTTGCTTGCTCTGTCATGACATTACTTATCAGTAACTTTATGAAAATAAATACACTTTAAAAGGGGTAAGATCTATGATGGTGATTCTTCAGGTAAACACAAAAGAAATCATACAATTCACTGTGTACATTTGTTAAAATACTATGTGTGATATTTTGCTAAAACTATTTCCATTTAATTAAGTCACCATTGGTTCCTATATGCAGTGCCTACAGTAAGTCCAAAGCATGCATACCAAGCATATATACCAAGGGTATATAACCAGCAATGGAATGAATTCCACTGTCTCCCTCCCAGATTGCACAAACTTTCAATAAATACCAATTTGGGAACCTACAGAATAACAAGGCACTTTCTGTGTAGTCATACTCATGGTTTCCAGTCATAAAGACAATAGTGAAATACAATGTAGCTCAAAAAACAAGTATTCCATCAAATAAAAAACATCATACACAAATACATCTTTTCACTTTAATTATACTCAGGAAATCAAAACAGCCAATCCTGGCTTTTCTTTAACTTGGTTCTGAATTATTCCAAACCTCATATCAAATTGTATAAAAAACTATCAAGCATGGCTGCTAATATAAAATACCTGATGCTGTCGTTTCTAAAAGTAGCTGTACGTAACAATCAACAACCAAGTCCATCTAGCACCTCTGCCAGTGCATTGTCTGGAGTCGGCACAGTTCGTTGGCAAAAACTGGCTGCATTATCAGTTCAGGTGGAGGGGAAGAACCAGAATTCCCACTCGTTGGTATGTTGTTCAGCTCCATAAGGCCAAACAGATGTAAACAGTTTATTCTCTCGTCCTCCATATAGGCATAAATAGTGGTTTATAAGGGAAAAACTGGATAAGTACAAAATAAATTGGGGGTGGATCTTAAAACTTTAAAGATTGGGATCATGTGCCATGGAGAGGTTGAGGACTTGAGTCTTTAGGTCTGCATGAGCTTGTCCATCCATCCTCTCTTGTCTAGGCTTCATCCCCTCTGACAGACGTGCTCAGCTGCTGTCCTCTGCTTTGTTACTCTCCTGAATGTCCAGCTGAGAGCTCTCATCTACATTCTCCAGAGAGTCTGCCCGCTGGATGGTCAGCTCGGCCGGGTCCATCATGGGCAGGGTGCTTTGCTCTGGGTACAACCAGGGCTTCTGATCTGGAGAGTTCTGCTCTTTCCACTCTGGGTAACTCTGGCCCGCCTTGTGCACACACTTCAGGACCTGCAGGGAGAGAGGAGTGCGTCAGAGAACGAGAGCTGAGCCTCAGCCTAGTTTTTCCCCTTCACCTCATTTTTTTTACAGTTCTGCCCTGAGTCATATGCATGTACAGTCCTTCAGAATGTATTCACACCTCCCAAAGCCTTCACTTTTTCCACTTGTTGTGTTACAGCCTGAATTTAAAATGGATTCAATTGAGATTTTGTGTCACTGGCCTACAGACAAAATACCCCATAATGTTAAAGTTAAATTATGTTTTTAGAAATGTTTACAAATTAATTCAAAGTGAAAAGCTGAAATATCTTGAGTCAATAAGTATTTTATGGAGGATGGATCAACAGCATTGTAGTTACTCCACAATACTAATATAATTGACAGAGTGAAAAGAAGGAAACCTGTACAGAATACAAAAACCCCAAAACATGAATCCTGTTTGCAATAAGGCACTAAAGTAAAACTGCTAAAAAACGTGGCAAAGAAATTAACTTCATGTCCTGAATACAAAGCGTTATGTGTGGCAAATCCAACAACATATCAACTGAGTACCACTCTTAAAAAAATTCAATTTAATCCATTTTCAAATTAGGCTCTAACACATCAAAATGTGTGGAAAAAGCCAAGGGGTGTAAATAGTTTCTGAAGGCACTGTACATAATGTAATGATATTACAAAGAGCGTAAGTGGGGTGCAATTTAAGATGAGCAGCTAGCTGTTAATCATTCATCATCAGGTTTCCATTCAATCACAGTTATGAGCCACACACACAGTCTTGGTTTCGCACACAAAGACACACCTTGCCCTGAATAGTTTCATGCTGCACATGCTATGAAACCAGAAGAACAAGTTCTACAGGGCTGCTGAGAGTCATTTTCTCTTCCTGAGAGACTTTAAATGTCCCAAAAAATAAAACAGAGCTGGACTGGACCTTCCAGTGGGTTTTTTATGGTTACCATGGTAATTTAAGGGACTTGAAACCCACTCTCAATATTCTTAAGATGGCAAGCTTTTACTACCTAGTTCAGGACAAGAATTACCATGGTAACACGCACAAACACACAGAGGTATTGGCTGATTGTTGCTTTGGAACCAAATTAAAAACCAGTTATAACTCTGTCGTCAAACACAAAGAAGCTACAGAATTGAGCAGAAGGAAGATTAGTGACAATGGCTGATATTATTCGTACCCTGGGAGCCAGAACCTGAGACGCTTTGTTCACCACCCACTTTGGAAGAGAACCTGAAATACAGAATAAACCACATAATCCATATTCACAGCAACTCTTGGTACCTGTAGTGTAACATACCCTGTATCAAATCTCTTTCAGTAAAGAAAAGACAACTGAAGCAGAGGATCTGAAGAAGGTCAGTGGACGGTGGCTCTCACCTTTGGGGTCAGCCTGTGAGAGGTAGGTAAAGGAGCAGCTATTGGGTCCTGTGGCCTTCACCAGGTAGCCAGTCAGGAGGGAGATGGCTCTCACAAGGTCCTTTTTGGGAGGATATTTCTGTGACGGAAGAAATAAGAACCAAATCAGCTGAGATTTTGGGCGTATGTAGAACGATGGAACATTCGGTACCTATTAGTAACTGAATGTTACGTTGCAATAAAAACATAATTTCTTCATCCCCATTAGAACCACCTCATCTTGTTAAATATACACTAGGTGGTTCTGTTATATGACTCATCTACAGTACCTTTCAAAATAATTCAGACCCTTTGGATTATTTCACATTTTATTGTGTTACAAATTATGATTACAATTAATTTAATTATCTTTTTTTTTGGCAACAATCTACACAAAATACTCTGTAATGTCAAAGTGGAAGAACAATTTATATATTTTTGTTAAGATTCATAAAATGTATTAAATAAAACAGTCTTTGCATAAGTATTCAGCTCCTGAGTCCATACATGTTGGCAATAATTACAGCTGTAAGTCTTCTTGGGTAAGTGCACACCTGGATTGTGCAATATTTGCCCATTAATGTTTTCAAAATTCTTCAAGCTCTGTCAAGATGTTGGGGATCATTGCAAGACAAGAATTTGAATGTCTTGCCATAGTATTTCAATTAGATTTAACCCTATCAGTCCCGAGACCCCAGCAAAAATCAGCTTTTCATTTTTTCTGACTTTCATTTATCTGCATGTCCAGCCCTTATAATTAGCTTCACAATGAAGTGTTTTACCATGTTCTTTTCAGGACATCCAGGTCTACAAGTACAACACAAAACTATTTGACATTCAAAAGTTGCATTCAAAAATTGGATAAAAATGAATTTATATGAATGTTGTAGGTACAGAAATTGTTTGCTCAGTGGGAAATTAATATCCAAATAGTCAGTGACAACTGTGTTGAGTTTGTGACAGCAACCATGTGAGTATTATAGACACTATGTCCTGGGATTTCCTATGACCTATGTAGATGAACCCCTCAGCTTCTAACGACTTGTGTAGCTTGTGAGGGACATAGAGCAAAACATGCGTGTTCGTTAGTCTCAGCGTTTCAGAAATACTGTAGCTTGAATACTTTGTAGCTCAAACCATTCTCACTCGACAGATATTTTCGTAAAAAAGACCCAGCCCCGGGCCCCTTCGAGATCCGCCCTTGTCTCACACAGAATAATGGTTGGTACCACCATTTTTAAAAGGGGTTAGAAGGCCTAAATCACACCGGTGGGACTCATCGGGTTGGGTCAAAACTGTAGCTTGGCCACTCAGGAACATTCACTGTCTTCTTTGTAAGCAACTCCAGTGTAGATATGGCCTTGTGTTTTGGGTTATTGTCCTGCTGAATGGTGAATTCATCTCCCAGTGTCCTGTGGAAAGCAGACTGAGCCAGGTTGCCTGTGCTTAGCCCTATCCCGTTTCTTTTTATTCTGGTAGCCCCTCAGTCTTTGCCGATTTAAAGCATTCCCATACCATGATGCAGTCACCACCAAGCTTGAAAATAAGGAGGCAGTTACTCAGTGATGTGTTGTGTTGGATTTACCCCAAACATAAGGCTTAGCATTTAGGCCAAAAAGTGTATTTCTTTGCCATGTTTTTTTTCTCAGTATTACTTAAGTGCCTTGTTGCATACAAGATGCATGTTTTGGAATATTGAGTATATTTGTACTCTTCTTTTCACTCTGTCATTTAGGTCATTATTGTGGAGTCCCTACAATGCTGTTGATCCATCCTCAGTTTCCTCCCATCACAGCCATTGAACTCTGAGGCCCCAATGGCCTCATGGTAACATCCCTGTACTGCAGCTCAGTTCAGAAGGATGACTGTATCTTTGTTGTGTCTCGGTGGTATAATACATCATCCACAGCATAATTATTAACATGACCATGCTTTAAGAGATATTCAATGTCTGATTTGTTATTGTTACCCATCTACCAATCACTGCCCTTCTTAATGATGCTTTCGAAAAGCTCCCTGGTCTTTGTACTTGAATCTATGCTCGAAATTCAATACTTGACTGAGGGACCTTACATATGTTGTATGTATGGTGGCAGAGGCATGCTTAATCATTTAAAAATCATGTCAACCCCTATTATTGCATACAGAGTGAGTCCATGTAACTCATGTGATTTGTTAAGCCATATTTGACTCCTGAACTAATTTAGGCTTGCCTAAACAAAGAGTCTGAATACTTAAGCAATGACTATATTCTAGTCTTTTTTTTTTTTTAAATGTTTCTTCAACTTTGACATTAAAATATTTTATGTATATTGTCAACAACAACAAAAAAGACAATTAAATCCATTTGAATCCCACTTTGTAACAATAAAATGTGAAGAAATCCAAAGGGTCTGAATACTTTTGCAAGGGCCTGTAGGAGGACAATAACTGCCATTGAACTATAGGAATGGTAGAGTGGAGACAGACTGCTGTCTATACTGGGTGGTTGCTAAGAGCCAGAGAGTCTACAGACCAAGGAGGTGAAGGTGCATGGCATACGTACCAGGTGTTTGACTGAGTAGTTAACGATCACATACTCGTCGTCCGTCACCTGCCACGAACGCAGCGTCACCACATCTCTGTTCCTCAGTGGTTTCGGACACAGCCCTGAAAACCAAAAGGGACAGCAACAAATGAAAAACTACTTGAGGAGAGCTTCCTACAAACACCCTCTTGTCATGGTAACCAAAGATTCCGAAGACCTTCAATGGCAGCAACTGCACTCTCGTGTAGACTACAAATACACTCTAAAACCAGCTCCCTTATGCCTTATCTGAACTCTTGAGGGCAGAATAAGAAGTACACCACAACTGCTGATGGAACCAATGCAATATAGTGCAATGGAAGTTAGTGAGAGAGGAGGCAATGGGAACAGAGACGCAGTGGAGGGGCACCATGGAGAAATGGGTTCCTCAAAGCAATGGGACAGTGGAAGGAATGTAAATAAAATACTTTACACCAGATTTACTGCACATTTTCACCTGTGGTCATCTTTGAACCACAAACGTTTAGTAAATTTGACCCGTCAGGTTTTTGCACTGTAAAGAAAGAGACAATGACAGAGGAATGTGGAATAGCACTTCTAACTCAAGCAAATAAGAGGCACGCACATGAGTAGTAGCCCACATCAGCGTTAGGGGAGAGACGGGCAATGTCAAAGCTCTCCAACATGGTGGGGTCCCACTTTTTGCGATACAGGCCATCATGAAGGACGTCGTACATGGTGGCGGCTGACACATCTTTTATGGTCATTCTGCACTGAAATCCAAACAGCAAAAGAGAGCATTGAAGTAAATTGATTATTGAAGTAACACAATAAATTAATTCCATCTCAAGATCAGGTCTTATCTGTTGAGTACTCACTACAATAAAATACGACACCAGATAAACCAATGGTCATGGAAAACTGGAAACCCCTAGGTGTTCTTGTAACAATGCTGCCACACAAAAACAAAAGGGTTGTGGTGGAAATGTGGAACAGAAACCCTGTGTTACGCTGTCTCCAAGGGACATTGAAATGTCAAAAGACTACTTAGCGCAGGGCTCTTCAACCCTGTGTCTGGAGAGCTACCCTCCTGAAAGGTTTTCGCTCCAACCCCAGCTGTAACTAACCGTATTCAGCTCATCAACCGGCTAATTATTAGAATCAGGTGCGCTAGATTAGGGTTGGATCAAAAACCTACAAGATGGCAGCTCTCCAGGAACAGGGGTGGAGAGCCCCGATAGAGATACATTGGAAAAGGTCAGGCAAAGGACAGGAATGGGTAAAAATGAGTCCTTTAATGCAATGTCTATTGCTCTATTCAGACTATGGGATTCATAATAGAAAACAGGATATTCCCATATTTTGTTAATATAGTTGACTATATATAGTTGACTGGAACGAATTGCAAAAATCACTGAAGTTGGAGACTTATATCTCCCCACTAACTTTAAGCGTCAGCTGTCAGAGCAGCTTACCGATAGCTGCAGCTGTACACAGCCCATCTGTAAATTGCCCATCCATCCAACCAACTACCAACCTCATCCCCATATTTGTTTTTCTGCTCTTTTGCACACCAGTATTTCGACTTGCACATCCTCATCTGCACATATATCACTCCAGTGTAAATTGCTAAATTGTAATTACTTCACCACTATTGGCCTATTTATTGCCTTACCTTTTGAACAAGTATACAGTACTTGGCCTATTTATTGCCTTACCTTTTGAACAAGTATACAGTACTTGGCCTATTTATTGCCTTACCTTTTGAACAAGTATACAGTACTTGGCCTATTTATTGCCTTACCTTTTGGACAAGTATACAGTACTTGGCCTATTTATTGCCTTACCTTTTGAACAAGTATACAGTACTTGGCCTATTTATTGCCTTACCTTTTGAACAAGTATACAGTACTTGGCCTATTTATTTGCACACACTGTAAACAGATGTTTCTATTGTGTTATTGACTGTACTTTGTTTACTCCATGTGTAACTCTGTGTTGCTGTTTGTGTCGCACTGCTTTGCTTTATCTTGGACAGGTCGCAGTTCTAAATGAGAACTTGTTCTCAACTGGCCTACCTGGTTAAATGAAGGTGGGGAAATATATATATATATATATATAGAGAACATATTTTGGTCAAACAACTCAACTGATCCATGACCATATACTGTTAAGTGTTAGTGCTAAAACATTAGGCTACACTACTGTGTATCAAATCGACAGATAAGTCAAGCCAGTGTCCTCACCTTTATCTTGTGAACTTTAGGGATGTTTTTGTTTCCTTGAGGGGATGATGCTACTGGGGCCACCTCGACCCAGACCTCCATTCCGTTCTTGTCATATTTACTGTACCAGTTGTCCGTTGACAAGGCTTGTCTTCTGAAGTCTGTGAAGACTGCCTCGTCTGGTATAATTCCCGAAAGAATTCGAGACATAATAACGTTCTGGATGAACGGGAAAAAGGGTAGCTACTTAATAAGCAGTAAAACAAGTGCGAAAGGCAATGCTAGTAAAGTCACTGAATTAATGTTGTGTATCCAGTCCGATCCTCCTGCCTCCAAAATGCTATTCTATTATGACAGTGAGATCAATCCGGATATACTCACTAATTATCATATCAAGTTAGACTGGATTTTTGTGCTGGATTCCTGACCCACCCAGCTTCCAGCCGAAAATAATGCAGAACAACTCTACACGTAACTGCTTCCGGAATTCACACAGGTAGCCTACTGGAATCTTTTCTTGTCTACACAGTGCACACATAGTTTTGGAATGAGAACAACTACTCCTAGTTTGTGTTAGCTCAACTTGGCTGACATTGGGAATGATGGTATCCCTAGATTTAATTCGTCTAGATTTCATTCGTACATAAAGTCCAGGGCCCAGTTTCCCAAAAGCATATTAAGGCTACGTCAACCGTTATAACCTTGGTAGGAGCATCGTTAAATCTCCGAGCTGTTTCCCAAAACCATCGTCACTAAAGTGATTATCGAAAACGCTCGTTATTTACCGACCACTCGTTGAACACCCAAGTATGTCGTTAGATGCTTTTTTGCCCTTCCGCGACACTTTATACAGACTTCCGCAAAACACAATCAAGACGTTTATCTGTCTTTTGTGCTGACAACTTCAGAAGGAATGTGACAACTACAAAGTTGCCCAATTCTTTGCATAACAAGCGAAGGATATAAAGACGCTTCAAATGAAATCCGAGATTACTGTATTAAAATATAAATAGGCCATAGTTTAGGCTACATAGACCTATATATTTCAATTATATTTAAATCAGACTCATGTCAATTCAATTGAGTTGTATTTAGCTATTTGTACACTGTCAATTTTTTTGCCTCGATATATTATTCATGATGTGTAACGTGTGCAATGTGACAAATCTTGATTTTGGTAATTCATTATTGTTGGGTATTAGAATAAGCCACCTCAATAGTTGTAGCCATAGGTGATATATCGGGAATAATTATAACCTTCAGGTAAAATCGAAAACGGAGAACGCTGATCCTTCAGTCATAAATAGTTTATGCTTGGCCAATAAGTCACTCTCAAAGTCTACATACTGTATATTGTAAATGCACAATATCTTATGCAAAAATAAAATGTCCTCCTGGCACAGAAACGGTCACATTGTTGGTTACAATTATCACTAATGCATTGTGGAATACATGACAAGGCCCATACATCTATTGATCAGGACTACACTGTAGTGACAAAAGGCAACATTCCATTCATTAGGGCCAATAACCTTTGACCTGTAATACTATATTACACGGATAAAGAAAGAGGTAAAATAAGATATTTTAAAGACCACACTGATAAATAACACATCTGACATTCTTCATTTTGTAGGAACAAAGTTAAATGAACATTTCTAAAGTAATGTGTATGTAAAGGTAGGCTTATCCTATTAATAATATTCATAAAAATAATTTGCGAGAAGCTTGGAACAATTTTGGTGAAATACCTTTACTTCATGTGATACACTTGTGTTCCTTAACTATCCTTTTTGTTTACAGCAGAGTAATACTAACAGCACATTATTATTCACAGAAACATTGCTAAACACTAGTAGACATATTTCAACTGGACAGACACTTCAGAAAAGCACAGAGCTGAGTATTAAGTCAGCGACAGGTAATAGATTTAGCTATTAAGCTAAAGGTTGTTCGATGTAATTAAATACTCATCTACATTTGTTTAAACATTTTAAAATGTTGACATTTTCAAACAATCTACAGCTATTGGTGTGTGGTTGTGGGGTTGGGCCCTTTTTGACTGTGGTTATTTGGTTTGTGTATGCCACCGTGTGTACGTGGTAAAGGACTGGGGTGAAGTGAAGCCCTTTCTGTACCTAAACCAATCCACTGACTATACACACTGCAGGGAGTCAACATCAGTGTGACCGTGGTGACTTGAGACGAAACAACCAGGCCTGGCTTTTGCTTTGAAATTCAGCATCCAAGCAGAGACACGGAAATAAATAAAACACTAACTTCCACGTGCATGCCAGCAACTCTAATTTTTGTCAAGCATACAATGCAATTTTACAGTTGCTTGTGTTAAATAAATTAAAAACAACAGTCATACACAGGCAATAGCGATAAAAATTATCTTCACTGCACTTGTTTTTTTACAGCAAGGGTGTTAGTTGATCCTCAGATACAGCTAACGCTTCCTATCTAAACTGCTTTACAAAACAACTACTGAAGCCAGAGGCCCGTCAGCAGGCCTCTCGATCTTTACAATATTGGGACTCGATTCAGTGCACACCGTTGGTGAACAAACAAGCAAGGCATCTGTGTTCTTAACCGTCTATAAATCCTGCATGATGAGCACGCTGTTCCTGCAAGTGTGATGAAAACAAGACAATACATATATCAATTGGAGGGTGAGTAGGAGACATTGTATGGGCCAAGTGACATGTTTCCATTTAGTGTGTAAAAGGTTGACACCTGCTCACTCCATAGCCCCACACATGGACTTTAAAGACATTTTCTCCTCAGACACAAGATGTTTGTATGCATGTAGATGACTGAGGAAAGTTCCTCTGACAGAGCAGCCATAGTTTTGAAGTGTACATCAGTAGATTTAGGTTAGTATTTTCCAGTACAATGAATTGGGGATTATGTCCCTTTTCTAAAAACGTATACCCTTGTTTCCTATCGGATTGGCTACACATACTTTCTGAAGCATCCCCCTTGGACAACCTGCCAAATTAACAAACCAGCCGCCATTGAAATCTTCAGTCGACTAACTACAGTAATCCTAAATGAATTTATTTGGCTGTTCTTGCCCTTAAAAATATTCCTTATTCATTAGGCTTAAATTAATAGATTTGAGCCAACAATGATTCAAAATAATGTTCATCAAGTTGAGGGGAATCTTTTTGCAATGAAGTATTTAAAGAATTATGGGAATCAGTAACAGACACTGTGTTGATCACGTATATAGAATACTGTAGCTGACCCACTCCACTCTCCATTGGAAATAAAACCAAAGACCTAAAAAGGGACTGAGACCTTTCATAGTCACTTAAATAATCTCAAACAATATCACTTTACAACAATGACAAGTGTGATGGCACTAATGCTCCAAAAAGTGCAATAACCCAGGAGCAGTTAGTTATGTCAGTCTGCAATCCTAGATAATGCCATGCAGTTGGATGACAATCTGGTCATATTCAGCATTTAACCTACTCTGTGTTGACAGTTTTACTTTTTACCTTTAATATTATCTTTAGATGATCTGTTTAAATACAGAGTAATAGCACATCCACACAGTTACTCTGAAAAATCACTGAGTCGAAGGTTCTGCAGCCAATGGCAGTGAGCCATGGGTGGGGAGAGTGGCCACTGAGACACAAGCTGTTGGTGGGGAGGAGGCAGGTCAGGTGGGGGTTTAGGTGTTTACTAGCAGGAGCAGCTGCTCTCTGTCACAGCCATCTCCGGCGGCTTCTCCAGTTTGATATCGATCACTGAGAGAGGAGGTGCTTAAGGAATATTCTCCATTAGACATTTCATGTATCAAACATTTGTGGGGGGATATTATGCAAGTTCAACTAAATTAAATCCATAAGCAACAGATAACATTACAACAGACACTGACACATTTCTGGAGTGTTGATTACATGTTGAGCTCAAACACACTACAAACCATTCTGCCTCGGGGATAACCCCTTTGTGAAAAGATACTGTCCTCTTTGCTCTTCTCTGGTGTGCTATCCATCCCAGGTAGGGCTGCAGCAACACGGCGAAACAGCTGAGGAATCACAAGAAAGGAAACAGTGGAGCAAAACAGCCGTACCACACAGTGCATCAATAATGTAATGTTGGCCACATAACAGTTACAGCCTAGATGGTAAATCAATATTTATAAGAGATCATTTCACACAATAAAAATACAAATAAATCTACAGTACATGGGGCTACATGACAAAATTGATCCTGATATTTATTACACATTCATCTTGGAAGATGTCCCATTTAACACGTTAAGAGTCGTTAACTTGCGTCAAATTGGTCATGTGATTATTTAGATTCTATCCCCATTCAATAAGCCTGTTGATGGCTCCATGCCAAACAGTGAGAAACACAAGCAGACATTGTGGAACGAGGCAAAATAAGAAAAAAAACATGGAGCCAGACAGCGCAGTACAATTGATGCCGAAGCGTTCTAAAACAATGGACGTGAACGTCAACACAACACCTGAGCACTGAAGTGAATCACAACGCAGAGAGGACAAGGAGGACAGGCCATGCGGAGTCAAGTGAAAAGAGAAGGGAAAACTACAAGTTGTGAAAATAGTCTAGGAGGGCAGATTGGGCTGGACTATCCTGAGTGAACAGAAGCTCTACCTGTTTGACATTGTAGCCAGTCTTTGCGCTGGTTTCAATGAACATGACATTCAGTTCCTTAGCTCTCTGCTCGCCCTCTTCCGTGGTGATCTGTCTGCTCAGGCCACAGCCGAGAGGTGGAGAGATGGAGGGATAGACAGACATGAAAGAGGACAGGCCGAGAGGGAAAGGGGGAGATGGAGAGAAAACGAAGAGCTCAGAGTTTTTGGTTAGAAAGAGAGAGGGTTAGTTTGGCCATGCCTCTGAGAGACAAACGGATAGGAGGGAGCAGCTTTGCTGAGAAAAGATGAAACAGCTTGACACGCTATAGAGGGAATCCAAAGTCACTCACAGCACAGTCACTTGGTCCACATTAAACATCTAATCCACATAGTACATGACAAATTACTCTTCCTAAGGGGGAGCATAATGAGCAGTTCTGGAGGCTGTTTGAACACCTGCTGGTGGTAACTGGAAACCCACCTGTTTGACGTTATAGCCAGCCTTGGCACTGGTCTCTATGTACATCACATTGAGTTCACGAGCTTTCCTTTCTGCAGTCTCTACAGACACTTGTCTGCCATGGTCCCAGGGGGAGGGACAGGAGGGGAGGGTGGTGTCAGGGGGTTGGGAGTGGACACCAAATCAAAGTGACATGGGGAGACACCGGGGAGAGGGAACAAAAAAAATGTTGATAAAACCAAAATTTGACAAAAATAAATAAAAGTTTAACCAAATAGTAAGCAGGGTGAACATGGAGTAAAGTTCAATAGATCAAAAACAGAAAACACATGAAAATGAATGTTGTGCCCAATATACTCATTAAAATCTAAATAAGATGGGATGCCAAATACAATCGAGGGAGGAGGAACCAGGCTTTGAGACAAAGTGTTCACACATACAACAGTTGTCAAATAGGTCAATATCCAGTTCAGGGACCACATTGCCGTTTACCACCTCATCAACTACTCTCCACACACACACACACCATGTACCTTTTATCAGCCAGGTCTGTTTTGTTTCCCACAAGCATGATAATGACATCACTTCCTCTCTCTGTTCTGACATCATCAATCCACTTAGAGGTTTGTTGGAATGAATTGAGGTCTGAGTGGAAGAACAGTAGCAATTCAGAATGCATACAGAGTGAGCATGATCACTTTAAATATCTTATGAGGTTTGAACTCCGGGTGAAGGGGATATGAACACGTTAGATACATTTGCTAATCAGAACAGTCATTGCTCCTCATTGAAAGTACAGTTGATTTCAGCAGAGGAGTGAACACATAGTATAGTAGCCAGGTGTTAGTAAGCAAAAGTAAACAGTAAGTTAAGTTTAAGCACATAAAGGAATAGTAGTCCCCACGCCACTGTTAATACAAGGGAAAACTCCCTAACCTCCATGAAGTTGCATCATTAAAGTCCCTACATGGCGACACTAAATGCCTCCAATAATAGAAACACTACTCATACATTAGAAGCTGTTGAGGTTTGCTACTGTCTTATGACAGCATCCTTCCCAATGTAATATCCCAGTTGACCCTGCCCCCCCATTTCAGTGACGAGAGCACAGCTCTAACTCACTGGTGATGTCATAAACCACCACAGCGATGGTGGAGTCGCGGATGTAGCTGGGAATGAGACTACGGAAACGCTCCTGTCCAGCAGTGTCCCAGAGCTGGAGTCGGACCTGGGGAGTGGGACGGAGGAGAAGGAAACGGGACAGACGGAAAGGGAAAATGGAAAAGAGGAACGACATAAAATAGTTGCAAGAGAACATCATGGCAGCAGAGGCGGAAATGCTCATGCATCCTGGAATAGGAAAAAGCTTTCCTATGTAGCTAGCAGATGACCTGTTCCAAATGTTGACACTTTTTAGTTACCTAGTACAGATGGCAAATGTTCTAAATCAATGCATTTGGAACAAGGAAAGCATTTCCCCCATTCCTTAGACAAGCCCCTTTAGGGACAACATTTCCACAAGCACAATCACCACTGGATGTACTAAGAGGTGTACCATTCCACTCTATTGGCCTATTTGGAACCATTGCACCAACAATGTCATTTATAATATCTACTGACTTTATGGTAGCACATAATTCTCAGACAATGGAAGCCCTGAAGCACTAGGAGGCCATTTTCATTACTACAGTCCAGTGACGTTGCCAAGCTGCGGAAATGCTGTTTGCCCTGTTCTCCCCTTCCGTCCACTGAGGGAAGGGCAGGGAGGTGATACCTACTTGCTATGTCATAAACCACCACAGCAGCGGCTGAGTCTCTGATGTAGCTGGGGATGAGACTGCGGAACCGCTCCTGCCCGGCTGTATCCCACAGCTGGAGCCGAATCTGTGGCCAACCACACAACAAACCGAGGAGCGGACACAGTTCGAAACCCAGCCATGGGAATGGAGGGGAGGGGTGGACAGAGACAAAAACGTATGATGATGGAACTAAAAACAGAATCATGGTAGGAAAGAAAACATGGGCTAAATGAAAACTGATAATGAAACTGCAACTCATAGTGCATCTACGTCCATGCTTTAAACAAGCAGTCTAGTCAGGATTAGATAAAAAGGAGACTACCTAAGCCCCTTTTTGACAGTGGCTTGGAGGGGGATATACAATGATCTCATATGGGCACAAACTTAAGGAGCATGTGGTTTAAAGTGATGTAGATGATATAGAAGCCAAGTGGTACTTACCGTACGATCTTCCAGATACATCGTTTTCGATAAAAAGTCTATGCCAATTGTTGCCTGCAAGACAAAAAACATTCTCCTCAGATATCACTACCAAACTGCATGACTGTACTACATTCAACAATAGGCCAAAGAAAAATATGGCCTTGTGTCCTTGTCCCCCCCCCCAGTTTTGTATCATATTGTATGCAAGCTATAATCAGGTTACAAAAAACAGAACATGGCTCTCAAAGGCAGACATTTCCACCAAGCAAAACAACCCAAAGCTCAGAGTGGTGTGGATGCCAACTAATGTTACCCTTTTTCCTCAGAGGACCTGAGCCCTAGGACCATGCCTCAGGACTACCTGGCCTGATAACTCCTTTCTGTCCCCAGTCCACCTGGTGGTGCTGCTGCTCCAGTTTCAACTGTTCTGCCTGCAGCTATGGAACCCTGACCTGTTCACCGGACGTGCTACCTGTCCCAGATCTGCTGTTTTAAACTCTAGAGACAGCAGGTGCAGTAGAGATACTCCGAATGATCAGCTATGAAACACCAACTGACATCTACTCCTGAGGTGCTGACCTGTTGCACCCTCTACAACCACTGTGATTATTATTATCTGACCCAGCTGGTCATCTATGAACATTTGAACATCTTGGCCATGTTCTGTTATGATCTCTACCCGGCACAGCCAGAAGAGGATTGGCCACCCCTCAGAGCCTGGTTCCTCTCTAGGTTTCGGCCTTGCTAGGGAGTTTTTCCTAGCCACCGTGCTTCTACACCTGCATTGCTTGCTGTTTGGGGTTTTAGGCTGGGTTTCTGTACAGCACTTTGAGATATCAGCTGATGTAAGAAGGGCTTTATAAATACATTTGATTGATGTGTTAGTTACATGCAATGAATTACCAGTACTGTACTTGAGACAAGATAATGTACCTGATAGGTGTTGTCAAAGCTGTCATACATAAACCTGGTGATAAGCGATGTCTTTCCCACTGTAAAGACAGAACATTTCGTTTACATTGACATTTTCTAAATTCTGCATGATCCTCTGCAACTGTAATTCGTGAGGAAAAGCAATAAAACGTACCTTTATAATAAACATTTAGCTATTTAAAACACAATACTGACAGTGACCATATATGTGATGGTATTGTTTATTTCCATGATAAATCGAAAAACTAGGCGTTGGAGTACTGACCCACGCTGAGCTGGCAAAGGGTGGAGCCACGAATGAAGGCGATAACTAGCTAACGTTAGCTAGCTAAAATAGAGTGGGAAATCGATATACCGTTTTGGGGCTATGCAAATCTGAATTAATATTTGTTTGAAGAAATAATATAGCATATGTCTGGTTTATTTCTCTGAATGTTGACGTTTGTCACAGGAA
Source organism: Oncorhynchus clarkii lewisi (assembly GCF_045791955.1). NCBI lineage: Eukaryota > Metazoa > Chordata > Actinopteri > Salmoniformes > Salmonidae > Oncorhynchus > Oncorhynchus clarkii. The sequence goes on along the minus strand of NC_092177.1, from coordinate 29,636,249 downwards.
ATGGCCACGGTTGAATAAAAGGCTCAGTGAGTTAGCAAGCTCAACTGGCTCCCCTCTGACAGACGTGGCTTAGCAAACTGACTCCACCCACACAAGCTGAAGTTAGATACCAAGTAAACAGAAAAACATTCACATCAAATGGAAAGAATGTAACTTGAACTCGTGAATGACACCGACAGTTCAGTATCTTAACGTTAGTTAGTTACGGGATACGACCAAATATATTACCAAGCTAACGTTAGCTAGTACCTAAATTAGCTAGATAGCTTTATCCACCAATATCTTTGGCAACATGATCTCAAGCAACCAATTTTTGCTGATTCAATGGGATAACGTTAGCTAGTAAGCAAGTTCCCTTGGCTAACATATAGCTAACTAACGTAACAAGGCGTCGTTTAGCATAATGGTTCTGTTTCGGCCTGGCTAGCTAACAGCCAGGCTAACGTCAGATAGCGGTACTCTCACCAAAACAAATACTCACATGCTCTGCTGAAAAGACCTCCACTTACCACTTTGTTCGCCTAAGAATACGAGCTTGAATTTCCGCAGGGGGTTGCCAAACTCTCCACCGCCGGTCGTGGTCGACATCTTTATTAAACAATAAATAACAGCTGGCTAGCTATATTGCCAATTTCCTAAGCTGTCTCGACGGGAAAGAGACACAGGGTAGTATATCGATAGCCTAGCTTTTGTTGCGTGCTGTGTGTATGCTAGTTCTGTATGTGAAATTGTGACGCGCGAGCAAGCACCCCCTGACGGACAGACTACGAGTACCAAAAAGTGCAGGGTTGCATTCCAAACACTTAAAAGACACACCCTATCCCCTCAGCCCTCAAATTAAGTGGACACTTCTGATGACGTATCCTGACGTCTGACGAGTATACACTTGCAGGGCAACGGTCGAGGGAAGAATTCATTAATTTCAAATGGATCTATCTTGCCCGGAAATGTGTCACTCGTTCTTCCCAACTGTTGTGTGTGCCTTATATGTGCAGTCAATTATGATTGCATTTCATATCTTGGCTAAAAGACAGCTCCCAAAAATTAGTTCATGTCATTTTTGCCATATTAAATACATGCTTAATTATGTGGACAAGTATCCTGCCTCTATTGTATTGTGTTTTGGAGAAATTGGGGGCCATGTTAGCAGTAACTGCATACTGTGAAACCAAGTTAAATACAAGCCATTTTTCTAATTCCCACACTATAATCAGTTACTGCATTTTTGCTTGGTAGGGCAGCATAGTCCCTGTGCCCAAGAACAACAGTGACAGCCTATAGGGAGGAGATCAGAGACCTGGCCGTGTGGTGCCAGGACAACAACCGCTCCCTCAACGTGATCAAGGCAAAGGAGATGATTGTGGACTACAGGAAAAGGAGGGCCGAGCACGCCCCACTCTCATTGACGGGGCTGCAGTGGAGCAGGTTGAGAGCTTCAAGTTCCTTGGTGTCCACATCACCAACAAACTATCATGGTCTAAACACACTAAGACAGTCGTGAAGAGGGCACGGCAAAACCTATTGCCCCTCAAGAGACTGTAAAGATTCGGCATGGGTCCTCAGATCCTCAAAAGGTTCTACATCTGCACCATAGAGAGCATGCTGACTGGTTGCATCACTGCCTGGTATAGCAACTGCTCGGCCTCTGACCGAAAGGCACTACAAAGGGTAGTACATCACTGGTGCCAAGCTTCCTGCCATCCAGGACCTCTATACCAGGCGGTGTCAGAGGAAGACTTCATCCACCCTAGTTCTCCAAAAGGCTTCTTAACAGCTTCTACCCCCAAGCCATAAGACTCCTGAACACCTCATCGAAGGGCTACCCAGACCCCTCTTTTACGCTGCTGCTACTCTCTGTTTATTATCTGTGCATAGTCACTTTAACTCTATGTACATGTACATATTTCCTCAATTACCTTGACTAACCGGTGCCCCCGCACATTGACTCTGTACCGGTACCCCCTGTAAATAACCTCGCTATTGTTATTTTACTGCTACTGTTTAATTATTTGTTACTTTTCTTTTCTATTTTTTACTTATTTTTTCTTAACTTCTTAAAGCACTGTTGGTTAAGAGCTTGTAAGTAAGCATTTCACTGTTGTATTCGGCGCATGTGACAAATAACATTTGATTTGATTAGATTTGATCCGCAGACATGAACTGTTAGCCAACCTACTATATCAGGTAAATGGAAAATGACGATGTATAAGTGTGATATCAGGAAAAGATATGTGCTCAAGTTAATGTTTTCAAAAGCTAACCAAACAAAAACATCATTACTTTTATGATACGTGTTTGAGTCGTCATGTGCATTAGTAGCACAATTTTACATTCATTTTTACTTACACTTGTATGTTGACTTCTCCATATTAACATTGGTTTTAAGTTTTGGCTGACTTTTCTTAGCGGCTAGACAATCTGGACCCTCTCTTTGTAAAATGAACTGCCGAAATTGTTGCAACCCCTATTACCTCTTCAAAGGGGGTGACACTCTAGACCCAAACTGCTACAGACCTATATCTATTCTACCCTGCCTTTCTAAGGTCTTCGAAAGCCAAGTTAACAAACAGATCATTTTGAATCTCAGCGTACCTTCTCCGCTATGCAATCTTGTTTCAGAGCTTGTCATAGGTACACCTCAGCCATGCTCAAGGTCCTAAATTATATCATAACCGCCATCAATAAGAGACATTACTATGCAGCCGTATTCATTGACCTGGCTAATGCTTTCGACTCTTGTCAATCACAACATTCTTATTGGCAGACTCAACAGCCTTGGTTTCTCAAATGATTGCCTCGCTTTGGTTCACCAACTACTTCTCCGATAGAGTTCAGTGTGTCAAATCGGAGGGCCTGTTGTCCGGACCTCTGGCAGTCTCTATGGGGGTGCCACAGGGTTCAATTCTCGGGCCGACTCTCTTCTCTGTATACATCAATGATGTCGCTCTCGCTGCTGGTGATTCTTTGATCCACCTCTACGCAGACGACATCATTCTGTATACCTCTGGCCTTCTTTGGACACTGTGTTAACAAACCTCCAAACGAGCTTCAATGCCATACAACACTCCTTCTGTGGCCTCCAACTGCTTTTAAATGCTAATAAAACTAAATGCATGCTCTTCAACCGTTTGCTGCCCGCACCTGCCCACCTGTCCAGCATCACTACTCTGGACGATTCTGACTTAGAATATGTGGACAACTACAAATACCGAGGTTAGACTGTAAACTCTCCTTCCAGACTCACATTAAACTTCTCCAATCCAAAATTAAATCTAGAATTGGCATCCTATTTCGCAACAAAGCATTCTTCACTCATGCTGCCAAACATACCCGTGTAAAACTGACCATCCTACCGATCCTCGACTTCGGCGATGTTATTTACAAAATGGCCTCCAACACTCTACTCTACATTCTATTGGATGCAGTCTATCACAGTGCCATCCGTTTTGTCACCAAAGCCCCAAATACTACCCACGAGCCAACAAGACCTGTATGCTCTCGTTGGCTGGCCCTCGCTTCATACTCGTCACCAAACCCACTGGCTCCAGGGCATCTACAAGTCTGTGCTAGGTAAAGCACCACCTTACCTCAGCTCACTGGTCACCATAGCAGCACCCACCTGTAGCACGCGCTCCAGAAGGTATATCTCACTGCTCACCCCCAAATCCAATTCTTCTTTTGGCCCGCCTCTCCTTCCTGTTCTCTGCTGCCAATGACTGGAACGAACTGCAAAAATCTCTGAAGCTGGAGACTCTTACCTCCCTCACTAGCTTTAAGCACCAGCTGTCAGAGCAGCTCACAAATCACTGCACCTGTACATAGCTCATCTGTAAATAGCCCATACAATCTACCTCATCCCCATACTGTATTTATTTATTTATCTTGCTCCTTTGCACCCCAGTATCTCTACTTGCACATTCATCTTCTACACACCCTACCATTCCAGTGTTTAATTGCTATATTGTAATTACTTCATCACCATGGCCTATTTATTGCCTTTACCTCTCTTATCCTACCTCATTTGCACATGCTGTATATAGATTGTCCTACTCTATTATTGATGGACAAGTTTATGTTTGTTTATTCCATGTGTAACTCTGTCTTGTTGTATGTGTCAAACTGCTTTGCTTTATCTTGGCCAGGTCACAGTTGCCAATGAGAACTTGTTCTCAACTAGCCTACCTGCTTAAAAATAACAAAATATATAACAAAATAGAAAAATAAAATAAAAATTGGACCAACAAAACAAATAGCCGCGGGGATTCCCCCAAGGGCATAAGGCAAGTGTAAGTGGAGGAGTGTGTGTATTTTATGAGTTCAAAATGCAGCCCAATGGACAAGTCTTCTTATTTGATAAGGTTTAACGTGGCGGTTGGCATCTGATAAACTTTGCATTACCGCCACCTACTAGACTGGAGTATAACTACCTTGTACTTTGCTTAAAAAATATATTTATGAAAATCAACAAATCCCCTATCATCTAACCCTACAGTCACAAAATCTATATCACTTGTTGGCCCTCAGTATTGGTACAGATCTATTACTCACACCACTCCTCTCAGGATCCCTCCCCTAGACCAATCTTCCTCTACATCCTTCAATGCCTCAGCATACGACAACTTCTGCACTACTCTAACCCTGGAAACCTCAACCTGCCTCTCTCACATGGGACATTTCTGATCCCCAGCCCCATGGGCGCCACTACAATTAACACATACCACTACTTTCCCCCATGCTACACATTCCTTTGTCACTTTGTCAAGCAAAGACTCAACATCCAAACTTAAAAGGACAGACAATGACTAATTTGTTTCACCACTCGTGCCACCCTGTCTGCGTCTCACCAAACAACGAGCATCACAAACACTGGGTACATTCACCGCTACCCCAGTAATCACTCCTTTCAATGGCACCCTTTTCTTGAGAGCAGAACAAAGCCTGCTACCTATGACCAGCAGAAACACAAACAATTATCACAAGAGCACTTTTGGTTACTTTTACTGATTCCACAGCACCCAACTCTTGTTTTCACCCACCCTGAAACCACAAATGGATCAGCCAAAAGGCAGTGCTCCACTTTTTCCAAAAATGTAATTTCTACCGTCACAGACTCCTCTTTCTCCTGACCCTCGGTGCAAGCAACAATGAACAAGTGATGGTGCTACAATTTGCTTTGTAGCTAATGGTTTAAATGTTCTGAATTATTTGTCTGTGGGCTTATGTGACTGCATTAGTCATAGTCCATGTGTGACACGCTAGGAACCATAGTTTTGGTCCATGTTTCCCAGGGGCCCTAATTAGTGTGAAAGATATAAAATCACCGCGTTCCAGTTTGTGCTTGTCATTTGTTTCAGACCCATTTGAAACCCCATGCTGTCTTGATAATTGTTTGGGGGGTGTGGTTGATTGTGTTTAGACGTTGTTTGTTTGAGGTTGACAAAATGCAAGAGTTTATTGCATTGAAAGACATGCAATTGGCCCAACATCCTTTGTTGGTTGCAGATTGTCATGTGTTTGGAATGGCTTTGATGGATGTGGGGAATTGCTTATCGTAATCAGAGGAAAGAAGCGGTGAACTAACAGAAGACAGTGAGGAGATACACTAAAGATTTGACACAGGAAGTAGGAGGTGAACATCTTTTTATTTTTTTGTTGTTGAATAAGACATGATCCTGTGTAGCTCAGCTGGTAGAGCATGGCACTTGCTATGCCAGGGTTGAGGGTTCGATTCCCATGAGGGACCAACATGAAAATGGATGCACTCACTAAGTTGCTCTGGATAGGCGTGTTTGGTAAATGACTGAAATGTAGAGTGCCACAATCAGGGTTCCCCCACAGCCTACTGCTCCCCACCTGTTCATATAACTCTCATATGCTGGTACAGTTCCTTTTGAGATACCATCATGTGTGCAAAAAAATAAATAGCTGTTATATACTCTTTATTGTAGAGTTCACTTTAAAAAGCAAAACAATTTCAACTATTGAAATTACTTTTGGACCTATAGTGGCTAGTAATTAATTGTGTTTCGTTCAAGGGGACTCAGAGCCCTCATCTATCTGCTATATGATGCCATTCCAGTGTGCCCTCATCAGTAGGTGTAATGTTGATGAAGGGTCTAAGCAAGAGAGAAAGCAATATTGTTGTTGTGATCCTCTTGGGTCTCTGCTATATGTTATTGGTGCTTAGTTTCTTTGGTGTCAGTTGTCCTTTCAGCGAGTCTGTTGCTGTTGCTCTTACTGATCGTCCTTCTGCATCTTCTGTTGGGGAATCTACTCAAATTTTACATCCGTTCTAGAGGGGGAGACATGGACAAACACAACATCACATCAGCTATCTGACAAGGAATTGCTTGAATATGTGGTTGTTCTGTTCAATAGTTTTTCTCTCTTTTTGAGTCCACTATCAAACCATGATATCTTGTGCATTGTACTACAGCAGTCATAGCCGTGGGAAGTAGGGGTGTTGAGGGTGCTGCAGCACCTCCTTCCGAGTGGCGCAGCGCTCTAAGGCACTGCATCTCAGTGCTAGAGGCGACACTACAGAACATGGTTCGATCCTGGACTGTATCACAACTGGCCGTGATCGGGAGTCCAATAGGGTGGTGCACAATTAGCCGGGGTTGTCTGTCATTGTAAAATAAGAATTTGTTCTTATCTGACTTGCCTGCTTAAATAAAAAAATAAAATATTTATTAACTATTATTACCCAATCCAAAACATCTTCCCGCGGCCATGACAGTGGTGTCTCTATATCATCCTAATTGGCATATGTATCCAAGTGTATGATCGTTCAGTAGCACAATACACAACCATATCAAGAGGATACATTGTGTTGACATTGTGCACTTCTTTAAGAGCTATTTCTATACCTTGACAGTGTATCCAATGAGCAACAAGGGAAAATGTTTCTTTAACTGCAACTATTTCAACCCTTTCCCACTATTACCAAATAATAATGTTTTTGTATCCCTTGAAGAAGTGAATATCGGGCCGAAAACATGTGACATTGAGAGTGACCTCACCTGCACCACAGAGGCATTTATTCCACTGGGCTGCAGTTCATAAATGCACAAACACACATAAGGTCAACATTCTTATGGAAACAATTAGAAACTATAGACTCAATGGAAAACTGAAATTGTCACGCATGCCAGAATATCATCACGTATGAATCCCCCATTTCACACTGATAAACCAGGTGGTAGAGTCATACTTACACATCTGCAGGTTTGGGAGACATCAATACCAAAGGTAATTCTACTCCGACATCACTGTGGCGAAACAAAATGTACTTTATCAGTGGGCAACATAATCATGTTTCTCCAACAAAACCATGCTGACATTCATGTACACCGAGTGACCAAACATTAAGAACACCTGCTCTTGCAATGACATAGACTGACCAGGTGAAAATTATAATCTCCTATTGATGACACTTGTTAAATCCACTTCAATCAATGTAGATGAAGGGGAAAAGACAGGTTAAAGAAGGATTTTTAAGCCTTGAGATATGATTGAGAAATGCGTATGTGTGCCACTGAGAGGGTGAATGGGCAAGACAAAAACATTCAAGTGCCTTTGAACAGGGTATGGTAGTAGGTGCCAGGCACGCCGGTTTGTGTAAAGTACTGCAACGCTGCTGTGTTTTTCACGCTCAACAGTTTCCCATGTGTACTCTGTGTTTGTCATGTAATAAAGTGCACATGTCATATATCATCTCCTGTTCTTACCTGGCTGTTAGGCCTCCCAAGAGGCCTCCGCTGGAGACCAAGAGGTTCACCTTGATTTTGTAAGTAACTAAGATTCCCTGCATTCCTTTATCCATGCCAGGACGAATGCTAGGAGAGGGGAGGACAGAACAGGGATGGGTTACCTCAGGCTTTTTGACAATAGATGATGATGCAGAAAAGTTTTTTATCATCATCTACAGAAGGAGAGCGGGGTGTGGTGGAGATACACCACCGTTCAAAAGTTTGGGGTCCCTTAGAAATGTCCTTGTTTTTGAAAGAAAATTATTTTTTGTCCAATAAAATAACATCAAGTTGATCAGACATACAGTGTAGACATTGTTAATGTTGTAAATTACTATTGTAGCTGGAAACAGCTGATTTTTTAATGGGATATTAATGGAATATCTACATAGGCCCATTATCAGCAACTATCACTCTTGTGTTCCAATGCCACGTTGTGTTAGCTAATCCAAGTTTATCATTTTAAAAGGCTAATTAATCATTAGTAAACACTTTAGCAATTATGTTAGCACAGCTGAAAACTGTTGTTCTGATTAAATAAGCAATAAAACTGGCCTTCTTTAGTTGAGTATCTGGAGCATCAGCATTTGTGTGTTCGATTACAGGCTCAAAATGACCAGAAACAAAGAACCTTCTTCTGAAACTCGCCAGTCTATTCTTGTTCTGAGAAATGAAGGCTATTCCATGCGAGAAATTGCCAAGAAACTGAAGATCTCGTACAACGCTGTGTACTACTCCCTTCACAGAACAGAGCAAACTGGCTAACCAGAATAGAAAGAGGGGTGAGAGGCCCCGGTGCACAACTGAGCAAGAGGACAAGTACATTAGAGTGTATAGTTTGAGAAACAGATGCCTCACAAGTCTTCAACTGGTAGCTTCATTAAATAGTACCCGCAAAACACCAGTTGAGCTTTTCTTTCAAAAACAAAGACATTTCTAAGTGACCCCAAACTTTTGAACAGTAGTGTATGTCTTGGGTAACTCACTGACTCACAGTGTGGTAGAAGCCAGGTTGGTATCTTCATCCTTTAGTCTGCCGTCCACGGCCAGACCACGCTTCTCTTTGTTGTTGGACAGAAGAGGGATCACCGTGAACGTCTTCTCCAGGGTGGATTCTCCTTTTACTTCCTCCCTGCGCAGGACAACCACACAAACAGGAAGTTGTGATCCACCAACAGTGAGAATCAAAATACACTTTATTGTTTGACTCAGTATTGGGTTATAGACACATGGTTTAGTAATTCTACATTACAGTAGAAATGAAATGAATGTGTTCTTGACTTACGCAAATTCCTCATTCAGAACAGTCTTGGTATATTTGTCTGCTTGGTAAAGCAGCACCTCTGTTGTCTGGTCAACTAGTCAGAAAGATGTGTGTTGGTCAGAAACAAGAGTTGAAACACACACGCCATCATGACAGAGAATAATATATATATTTGCAGACATTTTTCTCCAAAGCGACTTACAGTCATCGGTGCATACATTTTACGTATGAATCAAACTCGCAATCCTGGTGTTGCGAGCGCCATGCTCTACCAACGAAGCCAATCAGAACAGAAAACTCACGTCAAAACCACTTTTACGTTGACTCACTTGTTATTTTTATTTTCTTCACCACTTTTGCGGTTTCGTTGTTGATTTTGACTTTTACAGGGATTGGGTCTCCATGGAAATAGAGCTGAAAGTCACCAAAGGAAAGCAAACATGTTCAAATAAACAGGTATCATACAGAATTATCCATCAACAGAAAACCAGCACAGTAATCAACGTTCTCCTAGGCTGACAGGATACAAGTCTAATCAATGGAAGGGCTACAGGCCTACCTCCTTCTCTATAGAGGCCTCCAGGTGGACTAGCTTGTCAGACATCATGAAGTTCTTGCTGATGTCAGCCTGGGGTCCAGCAGGTATTGTTCCTGGGGCAAACTGGATCTTACGAATGATCAGACGGCAAGTGTCCCTGACAGGAGAGAGGAAAAGAGGGAGACAACCATCAGAACACACACTCATCTGATTACTGGCAAGAGCAAATGGTATGCACAGTAGTGGAATTCCACTGATACGCACTTCTTGTTAATTTTCTCATCAGGGTCGTCTGCCTCATTGGCGATGTAGGCTTTCACCTCATAGTCGACACCACAAGCCTGCAGAGGTAGGAAACAAAGGAGTGATTTGTCTTTGATGAAATGATCAAATTGAGAGAGTGAAAAAGAAGAAATAGAGAGAAGATTAGAGAGAGAGCGAGAGGAGAAAAACGTACCTTGCCGACATCCTCTGGTGCAGGCTGAAGGCCGACTGAGCATGGTAGGTTGGTATCAATCTGAAACGGACAGGAAGTAAGAAGTGATCAGGTGTGGATAGATACAAACCAACAGGCTAGGATGTCCATTTCCTTCAAAGGTCCAATGTAGCCGTTTTTATCTCAATATCATATCATTTCTGGGTAACAATTTAGTACATTACTGTGATTGTTTTCAATTAAAATGGTATTAGCAAATAGCAATTTCTCAAGCAAGAATCTTGCTAATCTTGTCTGGGAGTGGTCTGAGTAGGGAGGGGAAAACTGAAAACTATCTGTTATTGGCAAAGAGGTATGGAACTGTCTTTGTTATTGGTCTATTAACTAATTTACTTCATTTATTTAATTTACTGCTGATGTCACCAGGCAGGCCAAAACTCCCTCCCACCAAAACATGCTGAAATTTCAGGCCGTCTTACACTGAAAGGGCATTATCATAATTTTACCAATTTCACAGTATTATTCCAACTTCACAGTGTATATATAAAATCTATATAAAACACAGGAAAATCAAGTTTTGGACTGCACTGGGCCATTAATGGGAATGTCCATTGTGACAAAAGTCTTTGATGTGGTTTGCAACATCCGCTAAGAGTGCGGACCGAGATTACACGTTGTGTGGCTGAACAGTAAGCTATGCACAGACATAATATATTTTTTATGTGATGCCGTGTGAAGGATGAGACGGAAGGAAACACACAGTGAAACTCACATTGAAAGTAAAGGCATGGCCTTGGTCCTCACATTTCTTCAGGAGGGCCTCCTGCATGGGGGTGTTGGCTGGTTTGGTGCCAACAACAGGGTAGATCTGCTGCCTCTGTATCCAGATGTCTTTTCTGTAGTTCATCCCGATCAGGTCCAGGTCGTCACTACCATAACGGAAGGAGCATGCTAGATACACCCATACTGCAACGAGATTAGAGATAGATCTTTGATATCAAGACTGAACCTCGATGGGCTGAATTTGACTTCATGCATCTTTCCTGGTTCAATAGATACAGTGAAATCAACTAAATGTTACCTTTCCTGCCTTCAAGTTCAGCGGGGTCAACCTTGATCACACCATCTGCAAGAGAAGATATATGTATGAAAAACACACACAAACACAGATACACTAGTCTTAGATTAGTAAAGTGCAAAGATATTCAGAGATAACTTTATAACACACCGACGATATCAACAGCCTCCACATGGTCCACGAAGTCTCTCTTCCCCAGGTAGAGAGCAATCTGGGAAAAGGAGAAAGGGATAGAAAGACGTTACTTCCTGTCTGTAATCAACACCATATAGATAGGCCTAATCTCAGTTATCTTGATGGAGCCTGAGGAATCACAGTGCCGTTTGTAAGTTGGCTCGGTTAGAGGAAGCCTATGGATTCCTGCTCTGGTATGCGATAAGTGCATCAGAGCAGGCCTCGACCAGTGTGTCTCACAGCTATGATGTCAGAGGGGGTCCTTACCGATCCGTTGCCGCTGGTCTTCTTGTAGATCCTACAGAGAGAGGGTGATATGAAGTTTAGACACTAGATTGGATTCAACAAATCTGTATCATGCAATATAACTATTAATTGTGTCCTCCATTCATTGTAGGACACATGTTGTCTTAACCTAAACCCTGTCATCATTAGAATCTTCCATAGCCTGGTCCCACATGCCCTCCGTCTAATTCCACTTAGTGGTATTAGTTAGTTATCATCCCTAGTGGCAGTGGGTCTTTACAGTCTTAAAACTCACTGCACTTTTTGTGATTGCTATCCTTACTGAGCCATCCCAGTACGTTGCTTAGTGACCTACCCTAACTGGCCTGCTGTCAGTTCCAGTTGAATTAAAAGATGAGGCCTCTACTCCCCCTCCCTCCATCCCTCCCTCCTCCCACTGAGGCTCTGGATTGATTAGGTAAACAGGGTGGCATGGGAGCCACTGGCATGACTGGTACAGTCAGCTATCTTCACGTAACAATGAGGCAACCACAATGTTTTTTCATATGGTATCTCATAATATAATCCTATCAGTTCAATATTCCTAATATCATTTTTACCTCGCCTAATCCCTTATATCAGTTTATCAATCAGTATAGCACGCATCGCTATTTGCCTATTTGCTCACATCTTTGCTCGTGTTTGCTGTTAATTCCAAACTGCTCTATTCCGGATCTAATCCAGAGATGATCCGTTCTAATCAGGTTCTTTCTGGATCCTCTTAACCTTAGAAGTGTCACACATCCTTACATGACACAGGAAATGTGCTAAAGGTAGCAAAGTAATTACATTGACATTTTAGTCATTTGGCAGACTCTCTTATCCAGAGCGACTTACAGGAGCAATTAGGGTTAAGTGCTTTGCTCAAGGGCACATCGACAGATTTCTCACCTAGTCAGCTCTGGGATTCAAACCAGTGACGTTTGGGTTACTCGCTCTTAACCGCTTGGCTACCTGCTGCACTAATAGATATTCATAATCTAGCGTCTCTCTGTTCTGTGCCACAGTCTATGGTTTAGTATGTTCTGAAAATAAACTCTACCTCTATATATCTGTAGAAATTAGCAATTTTTGGTAGGTGATTGGTGAATTTTAAAATATACTCACTTTGCCATGTCTGTGATTAATTGGATGAGGTTGTCTGTAGAGGTAGAAAATACAGTTTAATGAAATGTATTAGGATACAATAACAAGTAACACTCTTCCAAACTAAATAAGAGTCCTCCCTGGTTGCAAATGAGTTATATGGTGGAAGCTGGACAATTTCAGCAGAAATAAACAAATTAGTATTTGATTTGATTAGTCTAAACCAGTGTAACTAATCAGTGGGAGATAAACATGATGCATTGGTCCCTTAATCTGATTAGCTACACTGGTAATTAGACAGATCAAATCAAAGACAAATTACCCCCTGGGCAAAAACTGCTTGAATCAACGTTGTTCCCACATCATTTCAACATAAAACATTTTTGGGGATGATCTTAAATCAACGTGGAAAACTGATCGGATTCACAACAAATAGATAAGGGAATTTCATCTTTTTTTCACCCAACTTTTAACCTAAATCCAATGGCACGTTGACATTTGTTGTTGATTTCACATTGATTTCACGTTTAGTTGACAACTCAACCAAATGTAAATCAAAAATAGACCTTGAATTGACGTCTGTGTACAGTGAGTAGTTTGTTCCTACTCTTATTTGCAACCAGATTTAGCTAATGCCTAAATGAAATTGGCTACTGCAATGTAAATATGCTTAAAATGAGCTCTGTCCGAGATAACTCTCTGCACTGTCTATTTCTGACCGAGGCTGCCATTGTCTATACAGGTGACATATCAATATATTTCAAAATGGACACATCACATGTCCTGTACATTCAAAGAAGTTGGCCAAATCCACCATGTTCTACAACAGTTTTTTGATAATACTCTGTGCCTAGTATCAGTTTTAAAGACCCTTGATGAATGATATCTGCAATGAAAGGTTAAGACAAATGTTCCTTCCCATTCCATGTCAACAAAGCAAGGTGGGCAAGTCCAGCCCTGGGCAGCCTCAGTGAGTGTAGGTCGTTGTTCCAGTGCATCCCTAACCTGAGCAGGGCTGGAAGACAAGCTTGCTCACACTGTTACCCATTTTCAATCCTTGCAGTAAAGGCTACATGGCTCGTCCATCCATCTCCTAATCAGTCATTCCTAGAATCAGCGTGATAGTTATCACTTAAGATATAAATTAGATGCAGTTTTCTGAGATGTTGACAAGATAAGATGTCATACACAATATGATCCCCCATGCATGATGTCATCGTTCCCCAGTAGGCTATGCTGTTGATGTAAAGCAGGGTCCGCCGGTCTTGCGTTGTACTCACCTCAGTGTCTTGACTGTGTCTGTTGTCTGGTGTTGCTGTCCCTGTAATCCGTCACTCTGTGCCTGTGTAGCGAGTTTTAGCATCTACCACCTTCCGTCCTCCACCTTTATACCTCGACCTCTCAACCTCGCCACCCTTCCCTTGGCTTCCCCTGCCGTTATAAGAAGCTACTTTTAGGCCATATCCTATTAATTCATTAGCTGGCTGAGTTTTTTGGGCTACAACATGGTTACAAATAAGCAGAGAAGGTGACTTAAAAGGATTAAATCCTGAGTAACTTGTTGTTGAATAGGTGGGTGTAAGGAATGGGGATGTTTGGTTGGATTAAAGGGAATGTGATCAAATCAAATCAAAATAAATTGTATTGGTCACATACACATGGTTAGCAGATGTTAACGCGAGTGTAGTGAAATGCTTGTGCTTCTAGTTCTGACCATGCAGTAATATCTAACAAGCAATCTAACAATTTCACAACAACTACCTTATACACACAAGTGTAAGGAATGAATAAGAATATGTACATATAAATATATGGATGAGCGATGGCCGAATGGCTTAGGCAAGATGCTGTAGATGGTATAGAGTACAGTATATACATATGAGATGAGTAATGTAGGGTATGTAAACATTATATAAAGTGGCATTGTTTAAAGGGACTAGTGATATATTTATTACATCACATTTTTAATTATTAAAGTGGCTAGAGATGAGTCAGTATGTTGGCAGCAGCCACTCAATGTTAGTGATGGCTGTTTAACAGTCTGGTGGCCTTGAGATAGAAGCTGTTTTTCAGTCTCTCGGCCCCAGCTTTGATGCACCTGTACTGACCTCGCCTTCTGGATGATAGCGGGGTGAACAGGCAGTGGCTCAGGTGGTTGTTGTCATTGATGATCTTTTTGGCCTTCCTGTGACATCGGGTGGTGTAGGTGTCTTGGAGGGCAGGTAGTTTGCCCCTGATGATGCGTTGTGCAAACTGCACCACCCTCTGGAGAGCCTTGCGGTTGTGGGAAGCGGTGATACAGCCCGACCGGATGCTCTCGATTGTGCATCTGTAAAAGTTTGTGAGTGTTTTTGGTGACAAGCCAAATTTCTTCAGCCTCCTGAGGTTGAAGAGAAGCTGTTGTGCCTTCTTCACCACCCTGTCTGTGTGGGTGGACCATTTCAGTTTGTTCATGATGTGTATGCCGAGGAACTTAAAACATTCCACCTTCTCCACTACTGTCCCGTCGATGTGGATAGGGGGCTGTTCCCTGAAGTCCATGATCATCTCCTTTGTTTTTTTGACGTTGAGTGTGAGGTTGTGTTTCTGACACCACACTCCGAGGGCCCTCACCTCCTCCCTGTAGGCCGTCTCGTTGTTGTTGGTAATCAAGCACTGTAGTGTCGTCTGCAAACTTGATGATTGAGTTGGAGGCATGCATGGCCACGCAGTCATGGGTGAACCGGGAGTACAGGAGAGGGCTGAGAACGCACCCTTGTGGGGCACCAGTGTTGAGGATCAGCGGGGTGGAGATGTTGTTTCCTACCCTCACCACCTGGGGGCGGCCTGTCAGAAAGTCCAGGACCCAGTTGCACAGGGCGGGGTCGAGACCCAGGGTCTCGGGCTTAATGACGAGTTTGGAGGGTACTATGGTGTTAAATGCTGAGCTGTAGTCAATGAACAGCAATCTTACATAGGTATTCCTCTTGTCCAAATGGGTTAGGGCAGTGTGCCGTGTGATTGCAATTGTGTCGTCTGTGGACCTATTGGGGCGGTAAGCAAATTGGAGTGGGTCTAGGGTGTCAGGTAGGGTGTAGGTGATATGATCCTTGACAAGTCTCTCAAAGCACTTCATGATGACGGAAGTGAGTGCTACGGGGCGATAGTCGTTTAGCTCAGTTACCTTAGCTTTCTTGGGAACAGGAACAATGGTGGCCATCTTGAAGCATATGGGAACAGCAGACTGGGATAGGGATTGATTGAATATGTCCGTAAACACACCAGCCAGCTGGTCTGCGCATGCTCTGAGGACGCGGCTAGGGATGCTGTCTGGGCCGGCAGCCTTGCGAGGGTTAACACGTTTAAATGTTTTACTCACGTTGGCTGCGGTGAAGGAGAGACCGCAGGATTTTGGTAGCGGGCTGTTTAGTTTGTCTTGCTGGTCTTACTCCCAGACAAAAGTCTTGTCCTTTGTCAGTCTATACCTCTGTGTGCATGTTATCCTGTCTGGGTCCATTTTGGGCCTGTATTCTCTGTGGTGCCTTGGCTTGCACTATGAGTCAGTACAGAAGGATAACAATACCATTGGGGGACACCACCACACAACTGGCTATGCTCTCTCCCTCAGTGTGTGTATGTGAAGCATACAAGCCACGTGTCTGTCTGTCTGTCTGTCTGTCTGCCTGCCTGCCTGCCTGCCTGTCTGTCTGTCTGTCTGTCTGTCTGTCTGTCTGTATCTGCCTGCCTGCCTGCCTGCCTGCCTGCCTGCCTGCCTGCCTGTCTGTCTGTCTGTCTGTGTCTGTCTGTATGTATGTATGTATGTATGTATGTATGTATGTATGTTTCTACCTGTCTGTCTGTCTCTGACTCATAATAAGCCACTTAGTGGACATGTCTGAATCGAAATCTAGTTGTCACTTAAAGGGGAAATCAACAGTGGAAACAACCCCCCCTCCTCTGTTTTGGTAAAAAGCTGGAGAAATGTAACCACTTTCAAATTGATAGACATATCTATGGATGCAAGGGCTGACCATTCAATATATCAAATTATAGTTTTAAACAGGTTTTCAGGCTATACAGTCCAGTGTTTGTTTACATTTACAATGTTTACAAACATTGGAGTAAAACAAGCTTATATTTTCAGTTCTAATGGGGTACGACAGTTGAACTAAGCTCATGAGTTAAGTTATATCCTTCAATAATCAATGGGTACATTATATATACAAAGTACAGTGCCTTGCAAAAGTATTCGGCCCCCTTGAACTTTGCGACCTTTTGCCACATTTCAGGCTTCAAACATAAAGATATAAAACTGTATTTTTTTGTGAAGAATCAACAACAAGTGGGACACAATCATGAAGTGGAACGACATTTATTGGATATTTCAAACTTTTTTAACAAATCAAAAACTGAAAAATTGGGCATGCAAAATTATTCAGCCCCCTTAAGTTAATAATTTGTAGAGCCACCTTTTGCTGCGATTACAGCTGTAAGTCGCTTGGGGTATGTCTCTATCAGTTTTGCACATCAAGAGACTGACATTTTTTCCCATTCCTCCTTGCAAAACAGCTCGAGCTCAGTGAGGTTGGATGGAGAGCATTTGTGAACAGCAGTTTTCAGTTCTTTCCACAGATTCTCGATTGGATTCAGGTCTGGACTTTGACTTGGCCATTCTAACACCTGGATATGTTTATTTTTGAACCATTCCATTGTAGATTTTGCTTTATGTTTTGGATCATTGTCTTGTTGGAAGACAAATCTCCGTCCCAGTCTCAGGTCTTTTGCAGACTCCATCAGGTTTTCTTCCAGAATGGTCCTGTATTTGGCTCCATCCATCTTCCCATCAATTTTAACCATCTTCCCTGTCCCTGCTGAAGAAAAGCAGGCCCAAACCATGATGCTGCCACCACCATGTTTGACAGTGGGGATGGTGTGTTCAGCTGTGTTGCCAAACATAACGTTGAACAAAAGTTACATTTTGGTTTCATCTGACCAGAGCACCTTCTTCCACATGTTTGGTCTGTCTCCCAGGTGGCTTGTGGCAAACTTTAAACAACACTTTTTATGGATATCTTTAAGAAATGGCTTTCTTCTTGCCACTCTTCCATAAAGGCCAGATTTGTGCAATATACGACTGACTGATTGTTGTCCTATGGACAGAGTCTTCCACCTCAGCTGTAGATCTCTGCAGTTCATCCAGAGTGATCATGGGCCTCTTGGCTGCATCTCTGATCAGTCTTCTCCTTGTATGAGCTGAAAGTTTAGAGGGACGGCCAGGTCTTGGTAGATTTGCAGTGGTCTGATACTCCTTCCATTTCAATATTATCGCTTGCACAGTGCTCCTTGGGATGTTTAAAGCTTGGGAAATCTTTTTGTATCCAAATCCGGCTTTAAACTTCTTCACAACAGTATCTCGGACCTGCCTGGTGTGTTCCTTGTTCTTCATGATGCTCTCTGCGCTTTTAACGAACCTCTGAGACTATCACAGTGCAGGTGCATTTATACGGAGACTTGATTACACACAGGTGGATTGTATTTATCATCATTAGTCATTTAGGTCAACATTGGATCATTCAGAGATCCTCACTGAACTTCTGGAGAGAGTTTGCTGCACTGAAAGGGGCTGAATAATTTTGCACGCCCAATTTTTCAGCTTTTGATTTGTTAAAAAAGTTTGAAATATCCAATAAATGTCGTTCCACTTCATGATTGTGTCCCACTTGTTGTTGATTCTTCACAAAAAAATACAGTTTTATATCTTTATGTTTGAAGCCTGAAATGTGGCAAAAGGTCGCAAAGTTCAAGGGGGCTGAATACTTTCGCAAGGCACTGTATGTCACCGTCGTTACGCGCATCTGCGCATAATGACACTCACCTGGACTCCATCACCTCCTTGATTACCTGCCCTTTATATGTCGCTACCTTTGGTTTCTTCGCCAGTTGTCATTATTTCTGTTCCTGGGTCATGTCTGTGCGTTGTTTGTGCTACGTGTTTGTTTAATTTATTTATTAAAACACTCACTCCCTGAACTTGCTTCCCAAGTCTCAGCGTAAATCGTTACAGAATAACGACTCAACTAAGGGAAGCATCAGGGAGTGTTTTTGTTTGTTTTGTTTTTGTGCTGGAGGTGATGTCGGGTTCGGGTGTTGGAGCCGGAGCTACCTAGAAGGTCTCAGCCGGTTTGTCGGATTCCCATGACTGGTTCGACCGGTTCCCCTGTCTCAGCTGGCTCAACAGATTTCCATACCTCAGCGGGACTGATAGGCTCCATGTCTCAGCTGGCTCGAGAGGCTGCCATGCCTCAGCAGGTTCGATAGGCTCCCATGCCTCAGCTGGGTGAACAGGTTTCCATGCGTCGACCGAGGCAAGTCTCAGTCAGCTCATCAGGTTTCTGCTTCTCAAGGGAGGCGAACGGGCGCTCCGGATCCCCGGGATCATCCCTGTGGTTGGCGTCCTGTGGCTGGAGTCGAATGTGCCGGGGAGCGGGTACTGTCAAGTATGCTCTCTCTCTGGCGCGCTAGGTTGCCGCGCTCCCGCACCTCAGCTGGATCGACAGGTTCCAGCTGAGGTTCTTAGCTGAGGTGACCAGTCCACTCTTGATCCCCAGGATCATCATCTTGGTCGGCATCCTGCAGCTGAAGCAGCGAGTTGGCAGGGGGTACTGTAACATGTGCTCCCTCTCCGGCCTCTAGGTCACCAGGCTGCTCATTATGGTGCACACTTGTCACCATCGTTACACGCGTGTTCGCATAATGACACTCACCTGGACTCCATCACCTCCTTCCCCAGTCATCATTGTTTCTGTTCCTGGGCATTGTTTGTGTTACACGTTTTGTTTAATTTATTTATTAAAGCATTCACTCCCTGAACTTGCGTACATCGTTACACTATATAAAGTTATTGAGTAGGCTGCATAGATTTCATGACTAGAAGCTCAAAAGGTGACCTGGCCTCCACAATCACCCGACCTCAACCCAATTGAGATGGTTTGGGATGAGTTTGACCGCAAGATGAAGGAAAAGCAGGAAACAAGTGCTCAGCATATGTGGGAACTCCTTCAAGACTGTTGCAAAAGCATTCCAGGTGAAGCTGGTTGAGAGAATGCCAAGAGTGTGCAAAGCTGTCATCAAGGCAAAGGGCGGCTACTTGGAAGAATTTAAAATATATTTATATTTGTTTAACACTGTTTTGCTTACTGCATGATTCCATGTGTTTTATTTCATAGTTCTGATGTCTTCACTATTATACTACAATGTAGAAAAAAGTAAAAATTAAGAAAAACCCTTGAATGAGTAGGTGTGTCCCAAATTTTGACTGGTATTGTATATATTTATTTTTTTCTAAGCAGGTAGAGCTCAAAATAGGTGGGGTCGCCACTGGTCCATCTGTAGATGCTATAAAGACTATCAATAACATTTAAACTATCTACAAGCCCTAGCCTTAACCTTAACCCTTATCCTAACCCTAAACTTAACCCTTACCCGAAACAACTTCTTTACTCGCTTTAAGGACAATACAGTGCCACCGACACAGCCCGCTACCAAAACCTGCGGGCTCTCCTTCACCGCAGCCAACGTGAGTAAAACACTTAAACGTGTTAACCCTCACAAGGCTGCCGGCCCAGACGGCATCCCTAGCATGCGCAGACCAGCTGGATGGTGTGTTTATGCACATATTCAATCAATCCCTATCCTAGTCTGCTGTCCCCACATGCTTCAAGAGGGCCACTATTGTTCCTGTTCACAAGAAAGCTAAGAGACCCTGGGTCTCGACCCGCCTTGTGCAACTGAAGTCCTGGACTTCCTGGCGTGCTGCCCCCAGGTGGTGAGGGTAGGAAACAACATCTCCACCCCACTGATCCTCAACACTGGGGCCCCACAGGGTGCGTTCTCAGCCCTCTTCTGTACTCTCTGTTCACCCACAACTGCGTGGCCATGCACGCCTCCAACTCAATCATCAAATTTGCAGACTACGGTGGTAGGCTTGATTACCAACAATGACGAGGCGGTCTACAGGGAGAAGGTGAGGGCCCTCGGAGCATGGTGTCAGGAAAATAACCTCTCACTCAACGTCAACAAAACAAAGGAGATGATCATGGACTTCAGGAAACAGCAGAGGGAGCACCCCCCCAATCCACATCGACAGGACAGTAGTGGAGAGGGTAGTAAGTTTTAAGTTCCTCGGCGTATACATCACGGACAAACTGAAATGGTCCACCCACACAGACAGCCCAGTGAAGAAGGCGCAGCAGCACCTCTTCAACCTCAGGAGGCTGAAGAAATTTGGCTTGTCACCAAAAACACTCACAAACTTTTACAGATGCACAACCGAGAGCATCCGGTCGGGCTGTATCACCGCCTGGTACGGCAACTGCTCCGCCCACAACCGTAAGGCTCTCCAGAGGGTAATGAGGTCCAGGGGCAAACTACCTGCCCTCCAGGACACCTACACCAC
Organism: Oncorhynchus clarkii lewisi; assembly: GCF_045791955.1. NCBI lineage: Eukaryota > Metazoa > Chordata > Actinopteri > Salmoniformes > Salmonidae > Oncorhynchus > Oncorhynchus clarkii. The sequence goes on along the minus strand of NC_092177.1, from coordinate 29,615,203 downwards.
CCGATATCACAGGAAGGCCAAAAAGATCATCAAGGACAACAACCACCCGAGGCACTGCCTGTTCACCCTGCTATCATCCAGAAGGCGAGGTCAGTACAGGTGCATCAAAGCTGGGGCCGAGAGACTGAAAAACAGCTTCTATCTCAAGGCCATCAAACTGTTAAACAGCCATCACTAACATTGAGTGGCTGTTGCCAACATACTGACTCAAATATCGAGCCACTTTAATAATTAAAAATTGGATGTTATAAATGTATCACTAGTCACTTTAAACAATGCCACTTTATATAATGTTTACATACCCTACATTACTCATCTCATATGTATATACTGTACTCTTTACCATCTACCTCATCTTGCCTATGCCGTTTGGCCATCCCTCATCCATATATTTATATGTACATATTCTTATTCATTCCTTTGCACTTGTGTGTAAAAGGTAGTTGTGAAATTGTTAGATTACTTGTTAGATATTACTGCATGGTTGGAACTAGAAGCACAAGCATTCCGCTACACTCACATTAACATCTGCTAACCATGTGTATGTGACCAATACATTTTGATTTTGATTTGATTTGAACCCTAGCCCGAACCTTAACCCTTACCCTTACCATAACCCTTATTCTAAACCTAAACCTAAGCCTAACCTTAGAAAGAAGTTGCTTGTCAACAGATGGCCCGATCCTGCCTGCTGCCCTTCATGGGCCAGAAAGGCTGGGATTTCCTTAAATGTAACCAGGCAGAAGGACACCTGCTGGGGATTACGTCGCCGGATCATGAGGGCAGGTTGAGATGATCAAGAGCAGGCCGGCCAAAGAAGGGTAACTGGGAATACCTGTAAATACGTTAATACCTGTGACCTGTACTCCTCCTCAGTGGCCTCACTACCCCTTCTACTACTGAACATATTACTGTAGCAAAGAATAGAATGATTCTATTTATATGTACTGTACAGCTCTTTGAAAGACACCTGGCACTCCAGGAAAGACACTGCGGCAGAAAATGCAACAGCTATATCTTGAGTTTCAATCGGGTATGAATTCAAGCCACACAACACAAAAAGGAAAGCTTATTCCACTAAAACAGTTCATTTTGGGTTCTACCGGGCCTTCAGTAAGCATGATTAGGTTATTTTCTCCATTGATTTCAGTATGACTTTCCATATGAGGGTGATGCATAGATACAGTGAAGAGGTAAAATGGAATTCGAACAAAACAATGGAAATGCCATGGAAACGTGTGGGGGAAAGATGCCATGGGGGAAAGAGATGCCTCATTGCCCCCCAGCAAAATTAGCCTACATTTTGGCTACTGTTTATACAATATGTGTATTTCACACTATGTTGAGGTAAAAATTGGAGTATAACGCTTACATGGATGTCAACCACAATACATGTTCACGTCATCGTCACCTATCAACTGCATTACAGTTAAAAATGCCTTTGACTCCCATCACTGATTTCTCTAAGCTAGCTATGCTATCCGTTTATATATGAACGGAGGTTAGCATTTAGCAGTCACTTCTTCTAAACCTGAAAAGGGACTACTTCTAAATGTTAGGCAGTGAAAACAGTCAAATACATCCACATCGTAACCACATTGTGGGCCTGTTACAATGCATCTGCAGTATAGTCAATCATTCAATGATGACGAAGAACAATGAACACACAAAACATGAGGGGTTCAAACAAGGGTTCTCCTAAGGTCCTTAAAGTTCTTTGAAGAACATTAGGGTTATTGACACTGAAAAATGCCCCCAAAGGGTACTTCCAAGAACCCCATAGGAGTTAGGGTTAGTCGATGAACCTTCTTAGTTCTTGGGGGTTCTTGCAGGAACCTAACTGCCAAACTGAAAAAACAGCAGGTGCAGGCACTTAACTGAACATGTTTAATATCTCCTCAATTTAAGGTAAGGTTTCCAGGAACCTTTTTCTTTTTCGAGTGCATCTGCTCTGTGTGCACTAACTAAAAGGAACAAACACTTCCTCATTCCTGTATCTTAGTGTCTATTGGTCAGGTCTGTGGCAAAGTGAATACGTACCTTAGGAAATATATTTATTTTATTGATGTTGATATCATAATACATTTTTTGAAAAAATGGTTCCAAAGGAAGGGGTTCTTCAGCTGTCCCCATAAGATAACCCTTTTTGTTCCAGGTAGAACCATTTTGGGTTCCATGTAGAACCACATGGAACCCAAAAGGGTTCTAACTGGAACCAAAAAGGGTTCTTCAAAGGGTTCTCCTATTTCGACAGCCGATTAGCCCTTTTAGGTTCTAAATAGCACCTTTTTTTCTAAGTGTATGAATCTAAATCAGTGTAGCTAATCACTGGGAGTTGAGATTACCAGAGGAATGCATTGGTCCCTTAATCTGAGTTGAGTTCAGATTAAGACATTTCACTTCTGAATCCTAACAAATTCAAGACAACTTCATGTACACACTTAAAGATCCCTCCCGTTTTGTCTGAAGTATACTCTATAAGTGGCATTAACCAAGCGGCAAGGAGTAAAGCTACTCTAGGAGATTTTGCTAATGCCTAAATGAAATTGGTTAGCGCAATGTTAATATGTTAAAATCTGCTTAAAATGAGCTCAGTCCGAGTTAACTCTGTGCAATGTCTAGATCTGACTGAGGCTGCTATTTTAAACATTCTACAACCACTGCCAATACAGGGTGACATATTCATATATTTCAAATGGGCACCACATGTCCTGTACAGTCGTGGCCAAAAGTTTTGAGAATGACACATATATTAATTTCCACAAAGTTTGCTGCTTCAGTGTCTTTAGATATTTTTGTCAGATGTTACTATGGAATAAGTATAATTACAAGCATGTCATAAGTGTCAAAGGCTTTTATTGACAATTACATGAAGTTGATGCAAGTCAATTTTTGCAGTGTTGTACCCTTCTTTTTCAAGACCTCTGCAATCCGCCCTGGCATGCTGTCAATTAACTTCTCGACCACTGATGGCAACCCATCCTTGCATAATCAATGCTTGGAGTTTGTCAGAATTTGTGGGTTTTTGTTTGTCCACCCGCCTCTTGAGGATTGACCACAAGTTCTCAATGGGATTAAGGTCTGGGGAGTTTCCTGGCCATGGACCCAAAATATTGATGTTTTGTTCCCCGAGCCACTTAGCTATCGCTTTTGCCTTATGGCAAGGTGCCCCATCATTCTGGAAAAGGCATTGTTCGTCACCAAACTGTTCCTGGATGGTTGGGAGAAGTTGCTCTCGGAGGATGTGTTGGTACCATTCTTTATTCATGGCTGTGTTCTTAGGCAAAATTGTGAGTGAGCCCACTCCCTTGGCTGAGAAGCAACCCCACACATGAATGGTCTCAGGATGCTTTACTGTTGGCACGACACAGGACTGATGGCATGACACAGGACTGATGGCATGACACAGGACTGATGGCATGACACAGGACTGTTGGCATGACACAGGACTGATGGCATGACACAGGACTGATGGCATGACACAGGACTGATGGCATGACACAGGACTGTTGGCATGACACAGGACTGATGGCATGACACAGGACTGATGGCACGACACAGGACTGATGGTAGCGCTCACCTTGTCTTCTCCGGACAAGCTTTTTTTCCGGATGCCCCAAACAATCAGAAAGGGGATTCATCAGAGAAAACAACTTGACCCCAGTCCTCAGCAGTCCAATCCCTGTACCTTTTGCAGAATATCAGTCTGTCACTGATGTTTTTACTGGAAAGAAGTGGCTTCTTTGCTGCCCTTCTTGACACCAGGCCATCCTCCAAAATACTTCCTCTCACTGTGCGTGCAGATGCACTCACACCTGCCTGCTGCCATTCCTGAGTATGCTCTGTACTGGTGGTGCCCCGATTCCGCAGCTGAATCAACTTTAGGAGACGGTCCTGGCGCTTGCTGGACTTTCTTGGGCGCCCTGAAGCCTTCTTCACAACAATTGAACCTTGCTCCTTGAAGTTCTTGATGATCCAATAAATGGTTGATTTAGGTGCAATCTTACTGGCAGCAAAATCCTTGCCTGTGAAGCCCTTTTTGTGCAAAGCAATGATGACGGAACATGCTTCCTTGCAGATAACCATGTTTTTTGTGGGATTCAGTTCATTTGCATGGCAAAGAGGGACTTTGCAATTAATTGCAATTCATCCGATCACTCTTCATAACATTCTGGAGTATATGCAAATTGCCATCATACAAACTGAGGCAGCAGACTTTGTGAAAATGTATATTTGTGTCAGTCTCAAAACTTTTGGCCACGACTGTTCATTCAAAGAAGTTGATAAAATCCACCCTATTCTACAACAGTTTTTTGATAATACTCTGTGCCTACTGTCAGTTTAAAGACCCTTGATAAATGATATCTGTAACGAAAGGTTAAGACAAATGTTCCTTCCATTCCATTCCAATAAATCAAGGTGGACAAGTCCAGATATTGATGTCGTAATATCCACTGTGTGTGATTTCTTTATCGATGAGAGATATCGTTTGGACTTGAGATGCCAGAATAGCAATGTTAGTGTGAAATCATTGGCTGCGTCTTATTGATAAGCCTCTTACGCCTCGCACTTCTGGCAGCTTGATTCTCCACTTCTCAAGGAAAGCCTAAGTTGCTATAAGTGTGTAGAAAATCGCCTATCCTCATTCACACTGGGCTTAACTGGACTCAGTGCTGCTTTTAGACACCGTTAATTGAAGTGCACTGAATGGGTGGACTAGGATGCCATCACAATGTGTTGTTGGTACAGTATGGTCCATACTTTGCATTGTAAGCATGCATTACAAGAATTGTATCATGAAATCAATTCAATCAATATGTATTTACTAGTTATCTCCTATTTTTAGCTGGTGCCAAAGAAAAGGATGTAGAGGGATTAAGGTACACAGAAAAAAGCTTTGTCCAGGAACATCCAACACCATAGTTGTATTTTCAGGCCTCTCCCTTGGTTATATAATGAGTTTTCGCGGTATTCGCCTGCCAATTTCAGCTGAAGGAAGGAGATCACAAAGTATGTCTTCATCTAATCCCCTTACAGCTAAGCTTGCTCCCATTTGCGCTCCATGTGGTTGAAAACTTGATATAGACAAAAAAGTAACTTAATCAATGTCCCAGACCGCTGGAGAGACCAGTTATAACACACAAAATCACCACACCTTGCAGGATTATAAAAGCCACAACAAGTGACATGGAGAGCAGTGGAGGCTGCTAAGGGAAGCACGGCTCATAATAATGTCTGGAACAGAGCAGACGGAATGGCATCAATTAAGGTGCCACCAACCTCCTGTGATGGAGAGTGAAGGACAGGGCACTGATCGATATGCAAGGAGACTAATGTGTATGGATAAAACAGAAATGTGTACATTTTGAAAATGTTATCACATTTATCAAAATGACCAATTCAAACAGTTGTGGTGTAGGACTCTGTATTGACTTTATATTGCACTATACTCATCTATATCAATACAATGTGTAGTCACACCCCCAACTGAAGCACCAGTACTGAGCAACGTACGTCAGCCATGATGTCCATCTGTTTCTGTGTCCTCCCATGCTTTCTCAGTGGTGATGGGCAGGCAGGTATCAGCTATGAGATATATAGGGTCACTAAATTGTCAGATTAGGATTACCAGGCTTGGAGAAATTCCAGGGTAAAATAGTAATGTCCCTATCTTTATGTAGAACAGTGCCAAGAGATCTACTAGGACATACGCATATCCAAAGACCACATTTCTTGGGTTGGTAACCAAGGTTCCCCTTCTATCTCCCTCACTCTCTCTCTCCCCTTTATCTTTCTGACCTTTCCTCTGCCCTGCTTCCTCTTTTTTCTTTCTTTCTTTCTTTCTTTGTATTTCCAACTGATTAAGTCTGACTTTGGGACAGATCAGGACGTGTTGATGCAACAGTGTCATCAGTTGGATGATGCAGAAAATTAATCCATGTTTTTGTCACTTCTAGATTAGACTACTGCAATGCTCTACTCTCCGGCTACCTGGATAAAGCACAAAATAAACTTCAGTTAGTGCTAAACACGGCTGCTAGAATCTTGACTAGAACCCCCCCAAAACATTTGATAATATTACTCTAGTGCTAGCCTCTCTACATTGGCTTCCTATTAAGGCTAAGGCTGATTTCAAGGGTTTTACTGCTAACCTACAAAGCATTACATGGACTTGCTACTACCTATCTCTCCAATTTCGCCGTGCCCTACATACCTACGATACGGTCACAAGACGCAGAACTCCTTATTGTCCCTAGAATTTCGAAGCAAACAGCTGGCGGCAGGGCTTTCTCCTATAGAGCTCCATTTTTATGGAATGGTCTGCCTACCCATGTGAGAGACGCAGACTTGTTCTCAACCTTTAAGTCTTTACTGAACTATGATTGAGTGTAGTCTGGCCCAGGAGTGCGAAGGTGAATGGCAGGGCACTGGAGTGACGAACCGCCCTTGCTGTCTCTGCCTGGCCGGCTCCCCTCTCTCCCCTGGGATTCTCTGCCTCTAACCCTATTACAGTGGCTGAGTCACTGGCTTACTAGTGCTCTTCCATGTCGTCCCTAGGAGGGGTGTGTCACTTGAGTGGGTTGAGTCACTGACGTGATCTTCCTGTCCGGGTTGGCGCCCCCTCGGGTTCGTGCTATGGGGGGAGATCTTCGTGGGCTAAGCTCAGCCTTGTCTCTGGATAGTAAGTTGGTGGTCTGTTGATGGTCTGTTGACATCCCTCTAGTGGTGTGGGGGCTGTGCTTTGGCAAAGTGGGTGGGGTTATTCCTGCCTGTTTGGCCCTGTCCGGGGATATCGTTGGACGGGGCCACAGTGTCCCCCGACCCACCCCTGTCTCAGTCTCCAGTCTTCAGTATCTATGCTGCAGTAGTCTATGTTCCAGGGTGCTAGGGTCAGTCTGTTATATCTGGTGTAATTCTCCTGTCTTATCTGATGTCCTCTGTGAATTTAAGTATGCTCCCTCTAATTCTCTCTCTCTTTCTCTATCCATCCCTCCCCTCCCGGAGGACCTGAGCCCTAGGATCATGCCTCAGGACTACCTGGTCTGATGACTCGTGGCTGTCCCCTGTCCACCTGGTTGTGCTGTTGCTCCTGTTCTGCCTGCGGCTAGGGAACCCTGTTCACCGGACATGCTACCTTGTCCCAGACCAGCTGTTTTCGACTCTCTCTCCCTCTGTACTGCACCTGCTGTCTCGACCTCTGAATGCACAGATATGAAAAGCCAGCTGACATTTACTCCTGAGGTACTGACCAGTTGCACCCTCTACAGCCACTGTGATTATTATTTGACCCTGCTGGTCAAACATCTTGGCCATGTTCTGTTATAATCTCCACCCGGCACAGCCAGAAGAGGACTGGCCACACCTCAGAGCCTGGTTCCTCTCTAGGTTTCTTCCTAGATTCCTGCTTTTCTAGGGAGTGTTTCCTAGCCAATGTGCTTCTACATCTGCATTGCTTGCAGTTTGGGGTTTTAGGCTGGGTTTCTGTATAGCACTTTGTGACATCTGCTGATGTGAAATGGGCTTTATAAATAAATGTGATTGATTGCTAGATTGATTGAAATGCTTACTTACGGGCCCTTTTCCAACAATGCAGAGTTAAAGAAAAATATGTAAAAAATCGATAAAAAAATTGTGAAATAGTGACATGAGGAATAAATACACAGTGAATAACAAATAACAATAACAAGTAAAAAATAACATGGTGTATACAGGGAGTACCAGTACCGAGTTGATGTGCAGTGGTACGAGGTAATAACATGGTGTATACAGGGAGTACCAGTACCGAGTTGATGTGCAGTGGTACGAGGTAATAACATGGTGTATACAGGGAGTACCAGTACCGAGTTGATGTGCAGTGGTACGAGGTAATAACATGGTGTATACAGGGAGTACCAGTACCGAGTTGATGTGCAGTGGTACGAGGTAATAACATGGTGTATACAGGGAGTACCAGTACCGAGTTGATGTGCAGTGGTACGAGGTAATAACATGGTGTATACAGGGAGTACCAGTACCGAGTTGATGTGCAGTGGTACGAGGTAATTGAGGTAGCTAAATGCAAATAGCAGGGGTAACTAGGCAACAGGATAGATGCAGTAGCAGCAGTATATGTTGTGAGTGTGAAAGTGTGTGTGTGTGTGTGTGGTGCCAGTATGTTATGTGTGTGTGGGCATGTAACGTGGGGGATTTTACACAGAAATGTCTAATACACCAAATGTAACCACCACAGGTTTTAGGATAAGGCAGGATCAATAGACACTTGAACTGGGTACCGGTATAGAAACGCAACACAGGATTATCAATAATATCCTTTTATTACAAAGATATCAGGTGAAAATGTACAAACGGGGCTGTACTGGTTGGGCTTGGAATCATACCAAAAAGGCAAGTTACAGTGTGTCTCAGTCTTCAGTACAAAATGGCTACAGCAATAATTGAGTAGTTGCATGCAATGTCAGAGAAAGTTTCTTAGTCAGCACAGCAAACAGGTGGAAAACACAGCAAACCAGATCCTAGTGTAACACAGCAAAGCTCACAGTATTCAATCAGGATTAAATATCAAAAGGTCTTCACAGACTAAAGCGCCCATGCAATAAACAGGCAAGACCTTAACTGTAGCAATAGACACAATAGATTAAAAACACAAGAATGACATTCCTGACTTGTCTCCAAGTCCACACTGCCAAACCCAAGTGTACTCCAGATACTTACAGCTAGCACATTATCACAAACACACAGAGACTGTATAAAATATGTCATCTGTGAGTTTGCAAGCTACCCTTGGTCTGGTATGGAACTTGGGAGACAGCAGCAGTCTGCCGCTGTCTTTCCCTACTCCCGCTCCAGGAAATGCACCACCGTTTTGTAGGAACAGGTGGAGGTGCATTCTGTAGAGCCACTTCTACAATTCAGAGGAATTGCTAAAATAGAGGCACCTCCACCCTGTTACAGGCATATGTAGTGAGTGCGTATGTCTGTTTTAGGATGTCAGTGTAAGTACGTGTGAGTGCGTGGGTAGAGTCCCGTGTTTGTGCATCGAGTCATTGCAAGAGAGCTAGTGCAAAAAAGTTTAAATGCAGGCAGCCCGGATAGCCATTTGATTAGCTATCTAGCAGTTTTGTTAGCAGTCTTATTGCTTGGGGGTAGAAGCTGTTCAGGGTCCTGTTGGTTCCAGACTTGGTGCATTGGTACCGCTTGCCATGCAGTAGCAGAGAGAACAGTCTATGGCTTGGGTGGCTGGAGTCTTTTTTGGGGGGCCTTCCTCTGACACCACCTGGTATAGAGATCCTGGATGGTAGGGAGCTCGGCCCCAGTGACGTACTGGGCCGTACTCACCACCGTCTGTGCCTTGCAGTTGCGGTACCAAGTGGTGATGCAACCAGTCAAGATGCTCTTAATGGTACAGCTGTAGATCTTTTTGAGGATCTTTTGAGGGAGGCGTTCAGTCCCAGGATCCTATGCTTGGTGATGAGCTTGAAGGGGATTATGGTGTTGAATGGTGAGCTGTAGTCAATAAACAGCATTCTTACATAGGTATTCCTTTTGTCCAGGTGGGTGAGGGCAGTGTGGAGTACAGGAGATACTCATCTGTGGATCTTTTGGGGCGGTATGCAAATTGGAGTGGGTCTAGGGTTTCTAGGATCATGGCTATATATGTGAGTGATACTCATTTAGGCAGGTTTACCTTGGCATTCTTGGGCATGGGTACAGTGGGGGTCTGCTTAAAACAAGTTGGTATTACAGATAGGTTGAAAATGTTAGTGAAGACACTTGCCAGCTGGTCAGCCCATGCTCGGTATTCCGTCTGGCCCTGGGGCCTTGCGAATGTTAACCTTATTACATTCGCAAGAGCGAGATCACACAGTCGGAGAGCGAGATTACAAGGTCGTCTAGAATAGCTGGTGCTCTCACGCAAGGTTCATTGTTGCTTGCCTCGAAGCGAGCATAGAAGGCATTTAGTTTGTCTGGGTAGCTTGCAGCTGGATTTTCCTCTGTAATATGTGATAGTTTGCAAGCGCTGATACATCCGTCGAGCTGATATGGTAGACAGGCTTCCTCCATCAGTGCAGAACTTAGAGCCATTATAGAAAGTGAATGTAGATAACTAAGTTACAAGAAAGGGCAGGTTGGTTGTTATAGATTCCTGTGTAATCCAGTGTTTCCCTAAACATATTAGCCCTGGTAATTGAACGGACAGCGACAGGTGATGGATGAGCCCAGGGTAATAATAAGACAGGGTCAGACAGGACCAGGCAGGACCAGAAAGGACAGGACCGGGTTAGGATGGGTGGGCAGAGAGGTGTGGGGCTCAGCAGTCACTGTCCAAGTGGTGGTTAGTGGTTAGCGCATTGGGCCAGTAACCGAAAGGTTGCTGGATCGAAGCCCGAGCTGACAAGTTAAAAATCTGTTGTTCTGCCAAGGCAGTTAACCCACTGTTCCCTGGTAGGCTGTCATTGTAAATAAGAATTTGTTCTTAACTGACTTGCCTAGTTAAATAAAGGTTATAAAAATAAGACGCAGGCACAACAATGACTGGTTTATGACCTTCAGAAAGTGGTGAGATGGCTTTGGGCCTGTAATAAACAGAGGAGTTGGGCAATGGTGTGTGTGATGGATTTCTGCTGAGTAGTAAGAGGCAGCACAGCTGGAGACAAAAAAAAACTGACCACAATACCCTGGGAGAAGAGGAGGGGCATTGTTGTGGAGGACAAAAATATGATTCAGAAAGTAAGGGATGATCAAATTCATATGGAGGCTGCTTTTCTGCTGAGAAAGGAGGAAGAGAAGTCAGGGAAGTTAGGGAGAGTGACATGGAGAAGGAGCAGGGGAAAGAGAGAGGGGGAGGTGAAAGAGAGAGTTGAGAAAGAGAGAGGGGAAGAGAAGGAGACGGTTGGAGGGATAAAGAGAGAGGGGTAAAGCTAGCCAGCACAGTGGAAAAAAGTCTGGAAAAGAGGACAGGAACGCACAAGTGAGACAGACAGTGGCTGTGCCAAGCAACCCACCTGAGTGTGCACGGCGTTGCTGTGTTTGGTCTTTGAAAATTCAGGGAAAAGATGGAGGAGAATGAGGGGGGAGGAGAAGGACAAGGGAGGGGTGAGCACAGAGAAAGGAGTCTGCTGGCAGTGTTGGTTAATGAAGTATAGTCACTAGCAGGAATCATTTTGGCTGCTCCGTCAGTTTTTTTCTCTCTCTCTTCCTTCTTACTCACATCTGGAGCGGGGAGTCACTTCCTCTGTCTGTGCTGCCCGCGTTGTGCTTTAACAGGGCTAGTCCTCTCGTCCTCTACTACCCCTTCCCCTCCTCCTCTGACGATACTCCAAAGAGATACGGAACACATTACCCAGGGGGATGGGACCTCCCCAAAACACTCTCAGCACAAGACCGACCAGGGACCCTGGACATCCCCCACCAACACCCCCACTCTGGAATCTACGTCTGAAAACAGAGAGGGAGAGAGAGAGACTGATATCCAGAGAGAACTGCAACCATCAGATGAACTCTCTGTAGGGTGTTCCCCCTTTCCCTTATATGGCAAAACAATTGGGAAATGATTTGAATTTGTCTGGTTTCTCTTGCACGGCTGCCTGGGCGCTGACTTCTATCCACCACAGCAGGCTGTGCAGCAGGGTTTGTTTGTGTGGCTGACTGACTGCTTTTGGTTCTTCTTTTCTGTGTTGTTTGCATGCAGAGCTTTTGAGGGGACAGCAGGCAGAAGCATTGCTGGTGTTTGTGGTGAGGCTACAGGCACTGCTGTCAGTGCCCCCAGGGGTGGTTGGCTTTACGCACCATTGCTCCTCTCTCTCTCTCTCTCTCTCTCTCTCTCTCTCTCTCTCTCTCTCTCTCTCTCTCTCTCTCTCTCTCTCTTCACAATGGGCTCTGTCTGCCTGAGACAAACATCCGGCTGGCAGCAGCTTGCACACTGAGACGGTGTCTTTCTGAGGGGGAACTAACAGCAAGGTGGGCCAAAGTTCATCAAGAGGAAGCAACTGTAGTTCTGGAATCTGGACACACACAGAAATCTGTGGGAGGGTTATTCACTCTGACTCTACAACGGCAACAATCCTCAACCACAACAGGACGCGTAACCCAGTAAGACCCCGGAGGGGGTGCCTGTAGTAAATGAGGAGGGCTGCTGTTGATGTTCCTGAGTTGACCTTATTAATTAGGACCAGAATGCTGGAGAAGCTGTGAACACTCAAGAGGACAGCACAACCTGATTGGAGGGTCCCATGGTGCCATGACACAGGTGTCTGAGACAGACTGTGTGTGTCGCCTCTGACCTTCTACCTTACTGTGGTTTACTCTGTTGGAAAGACAGACACGCCACTGACTGACAGGTGGACAACAACACCGTCGGATGTCATGGCGATGGCGGCGTGGTACCACCGTGACATCAGCCGTGTGCATGCAGAGGACCTGTTGGCCCGGGCTGGGAGGGACGGCAGCTTCCTTGTCAGGGACAGTGAGTCCGTGCCTGGAGCCTACGCCCTCTGTCTGCTGTGAGTACACACACACACACACACACACACACACACACACACACACACACACACACACACACACACACACACACACACACACACACACACACACACACACACACTTCTTTTCCATCTCTGAGTGTGTATGGTCATTATGAACCCAGTGGTGCTCGCAGTCAGACACCCACACCTGCTCACGGGACACTGGTAACTTTCCCCTACATGTCAGTGGAAGGGGAACTAACCTCATATTCACAAGTTTTATAGACTGTCTCAATGACTGTCTCAATGTCTGTATTGTATTCAGCAGCCTGTCTCTCTGTCATCTCCATCAGTCTCACCCAGAGCTGGGCCGGTGGGCAGGGAAAAGGCTGTGGCCCAAGAACACTCAGGCTGCCCTGTCCTGATACAGCCCAACCCAGCCTGGCCAGTGTGTGTGTGTGTAACCCTGGTTAGGGCTCCCTGCCCCCCTCTCCTCTCGTCTCCTCTCTCCTTCATTCAGTCTTCCTTGGGGCCCCTGGAAGAGGGAGGGAGCTGCTGTGACCACATGGCTCTCTGTGCAAAGCGGCCCTGAGCCAGACACATTCCTGAAAGCTGAGCCCCACTGCTGCTCATGCTGCTCACTCACTCGCTCCCTATTTCTTTCTCACTCCCTCTCTCTTTATCACTCCCTCTCTCTTTCTCACTCCCTCTCTCTTTCTCACTCCCTCTCTCTTTCTCACTCCCTGTCTCTTTCTCACTCACTCTCTCTTTCTCACTCCCCCACTCCCTCCCTCGCTCGCTCGTTTGCTCCCTCTCTCTCAATTCAATTAAATTGAAGGGCTTTATTGGCATGGGAAACATATGTTAGCATTGCCAAAGCAAGTGAACTAGATAATGAATAAAGTGAAATAAACAATAAAAATGTATAGTAAAAGTTACACTCCAAAAGACTAAAGACATTTAAAATGTCATATTATGTCTATATACAGTGTTGTTACGATGTGGAAATGGTTAAAGTACAAAAGGGAAAATAAATAAACCTAAATGTGGGTTGCATTTACAGTGGTGTTTGTTCTTCACTGGTTGCCCTTTTCTTGTGGCAACAGGTCACAAATCTTGCTGCTGTGATGGCACACTGTGGTATTTCACCCAGTAGATATGGGTCTGCCAGGTCTGCCCAAGGTTATGCTCATTGAGTCTGTACATAGTCAACGTTTGGGTCAGTCACACTGGTCAGGTATTCTGCCACTGTGTACTCTCTGTTTAGGGCCAAATAGCATTCTAGTTTGCTCTGCTTTTTTGTTGATTCTTTCAAATGTGTCAAGTAATTATCATTTTGTTTTCTCATGATTTGGTTGGGTCTAATAGGCGGTCATTGTAAATAAGAATTTGTTCTTAACTGATTTGCCTTGGTAAATATAGGTTAAATTAAAAAATATATATTGTGTTGCTGTCCTGGGGCTCTGTGGGGTGTGTTTGTGTTTGTGAACAGAGTGCCAGGACCAGCTTGCTTAAGGGACACTTCTCCAGGTTCATCTCTCTGTAGGTGATGGCTTTGTTATGGAAGGTTTGGGAATCACTTCCTTTTAGGTGGTTGTAGAATTTAATGGCTCTTTTCTGGATTTTGATAATTAGCGGGTATCGGCCTAATTCCGCTCTGTAAGCATTATTTGTTATTTTACGTTGTACACAGAGGATATTTTTGCAGAATTCTGCATGCGTCTGCAAGAGTCTCAATTTGGTGTTTGTTCTATTTTGTGAATTCTTGGTTGGTGAGCCGACCCCAGACCTCACAACCATAAAGGGCAATGGGTTCTAGAACTGAAAAATATTTTTAGCCAGATCCTAATTGGTACGTCAAATTTGATGTCCCCCTCCCCCCGTCTCCCACACTCTCCACATTAAAACAGGCCTACTGTACACTAATGATGTTTGATGCTCCTTTTGATGGCATAAAAGGCCCTTCTTGCCTTGTCTCTCAGATCGTTCATAGCTTTGTGGCAGTTACGTGTGACGTTGATGTTTAGGCCGAGGTATATATTGTGTTTCGTGTTCTCTAAGCCAACGGTGTCTAGATGTAATTTAGACACTGTCTAAATCTAATCTAATCTCCACATCAATACAGGTCTACTGTTTCTTTGCATATTCTCTAACTTCATTACTGGGAAATATGCATTCCTTTTAGATGAATTGTACGTCTGCTTTTCTACCAGGCATCACAGGGTCAAGCTTTCAACAAGGGGATTTTTTATGCCAGTAGCATACCACCCTGCATACCACTGCTGGCTTGCTTCTGAAGCTAAGCAGGGTTCGTCCTGGTCAGTCCCTGGATGGGTGACCAGATGCTGCTGGAAGTGGTGTTGGAGGGCTGGTAGGAGGCACTCTTTCCTCTGGTCTAAAAAATATCCCAATGCCCCAAGGCAGTGATTGGGGACACTGCCCTGTGTAGGGTGCTGTCTTTCGGTTGGGACGTTAAACGGGTGTCCTGACTCTCTGAGGTCATTAAGGCACTTATTGTAAGAGTAGGGGTGTTAACCCCGATGTCCTGTCTAAATTCCCAATCTGGCCCTCAAACCATCACGGTCAGCTAATAATCCCCAGTTTACAATTGGCTCATTCATTCCCCTGTAACTATTCCCCAAGTCGTTGCTGCAAATGAGAACATGTTCTCAGTCAACTTACCTGGTAAAATAATGGATAAATAAAATTCAACAAGGGGCTTTCAACAGAAGGCTTTCAACAGGGGGCTATTAACAGAGGGGGAGTTACAGGAATTTACTGTACTGTGTCTCAAGGTCGTGTGAGGTAGTAGAGATAAAAGTTAGCTCTCCTTTGTGTACTTGACAAAGACTAGTGGTATGATTTTACTACCAAGTCATTATTATGGAACATGAAGCCCACATGTTTCAGGCGAGTGACACCCCTCAGGACGGTTTGTGTAGCTGTGGCTTGTGTAAACAGTGATGTGTAAAAACAGTAGGTGTGTGGGTAGTCATGTAGTCTCATGCTACCGCAGTGGACTGTGAAGTTGCTAAAATAACCACTTAAATGAGTCACACCATCAACAAATTGGCGTCTTGTTTATAAAGTGGCAGTGTTTTTTAACAAGGGCAGCACATCTGCTCTTCCTCAGTTTATTTCTGTCCCAGTGGTATAGTGCTGTTGTGATGTCTTGGAGTTCATAGTACCTTTATAAATGTTATTTTCCCCTTTTCAGGTTCCAACGGCACGTTCACACTTATCGTATTCTTCCTGATGTAGATGGCCTGTTAGCTGTTCAGGTGAGTGACCATCATTAAAGTTCATGTTTGAGTCTCCATACCCCACTCACATTGAAAGTCGGGACAATCCTTGTTCGACAGGGAAACATTGTTTTTATAGTTACAAAATATATATATTTGAGCTTAAAAAATATTTATGATAATTTTATAAGGGAAAAGATCTGTTTTGGGAATTTTCTAAATACTTTCTATGTTAGTCATTTCCATGTCAGCTCTATAGTATGGAAATGCCTTTGTCTGGAGCGAAGGATCCCAATTTGAAACCCTTCAAAAAAGTGTTTAGAATTCTATAAACTGCCAATGATAGATATTAACTGAACAATTATTTTATGTCGTTTCTTGCAATAACCCTCTGGGACTTTAAAGAACATTTCTCTCAAAACTCAGATTCCTAAACGATGTGCCCGGAGATTTGGTTAATATGTCTAAAATCCTAAATGAATCAGGAATAAGCAGGGGCAGCTATACCATCAGGACCCCTTGTTGTAGTGTCACAAGACTTCTCATGGTCTGTAAACTTCTCTCCTTTTGATAGATTTAAACAAACAATATTGAAATCACCATGGTCACAACCATAAACTGTCAACTCCATCTGCCTGATAGATCAAGATAATTTGAATTCTGGTTCAAGTATGTTAGATAAGGTTTTAGAATCATAAAGCAACTGAGGAAAAATGAAATTGCTACTGTGTATATGACTTGAATGAGCTGTCAACTCCGTCAGATTTATTTATGTTGAATGATCTGATAGAATGGTCATGTTTTTATTGGGGATTTTCACATGAATAATTATCCATGTTTTAGAAATGTTTATATTGAACTTTAATTTTTAGGGGTGAAAATGTTTTGAGTATCGTTGTCAACTCCGTCAGTGGCTTGTTAAATCCATCACTGATGGCTAACTCCCTCAAAATATTGTTTTGGGGTCAATATTCATAAAAAATCGCTGTTCTGCAACAAATGTTCACACTTTTGAAGTATTTGCTGTGTGATAATGTTTGCTTTATGAATGTCGTTTTATTTTTAAATTTGTATTATTATTATTTTTTTTAAGTTTGCCTTTTTCTCCCCAGTTTCGTGGTATCCAATTGGTAGTTACCGTTTTGTCTCATCGTTGCAACTCCCGCACGGACTCAGGAGAGGCGAAGGTTGAGAGCCGTGCGTCCTCCGAAACACAACCCAACCAAGCTGCAGTGCTTCTTGACACAATGCCCAATTAACCCAGAATCCAGCCGCACCAATGTGTCGGAGGAAACACTGTACACCTGGCAACCATATCAGCATGCACTGCGCCCGGCCGACCACAGTAGTCGCTAGTGCGCAATCGGACAACATCCCTGCTGGCCAAACCCTACCCTAACTTGAACGACGCTGGGCCAATTGTCCACCTCCCCATTGGTCTCCCAGTCTCGGCCGGCTGCAACAGAGCCTGGACTCGAACCCAGAATCTCTAGTTGCACAGCTAGTACTGCGATGCGGTGTCTTAGACCACTGTGCCACTCGGGAGGCATGATTGTTGTTTTATGTAAAAACAAAAACGTGCTAAAATGCTAACGAAATTAGCCTTTTATGGTGTCTGACAAAGTTGACATGAATCCAGTTAGTTGCAAATTTATGAGAAAATAAATAGCTGATACTTTGGTCTATCAAAATATTTATTTCAAACTGTGTTAATATTAACACAATTACTATTAAGACAAATATTTGTGGGAAAAGGTTGAGATTGTCCCGTCTTTAGAATCCCTGAACTAATAGGGCTGTGCACAGACCTGTCAGGGGACAGGTGCTCAAAATGAATAAGGGCACCCACCGGCACCCCCCTGATGAATTTCATCATTCATATCTCAAAATTCATAACATAATAACCGCTTCTGTTGTGATTTTGTTATTTACATTTTGAGCATTGGCCTATTTATTTCCGCAGCAGCACACACTCATCGCAAATTATAAGCAAGGAAGTTACAGTGCCTCCTAAAGACATGATTGACATTGAGAAAAGAGGGTGGGCTATCTGCTGATCATTGATCAAAATCAAATCAAATTTGATTGGTCACATACACATGTTTAGCAGATGTTAATGCGGGTATAGCGAAATGCTTGTTGATGAAAAATCAGATTTCATTTTTTTTACTGATTGTGATTTATCTTCAATCCTCTTAACTAATAATTAACTTCATAATCTTCTAACTCATGATTTATGGCTGGCTGTGGATATTTTAGTATATGGTGGTTAGCTAGAGTATAGAGGTGTTTCCCAACCCTGGCCTCGTGTACGCTCAATATTGTTATTATAACCCTGGACAAGTACACCTGATTCAACTTGTCAACTAATCATCAAGCCCTCAATGAGCTGAATGAGGTGTGTTTGTCCACGGCTGTAATTGAAAAATGTGTACTGTTGGGGGTACTCAAGGACCAGGGTTAGGACACTCTCTAGATCAGGATGTCCCAGACTTGGTCCTACATTGTAGAATCATAGTGAAGACATCAAAACAATGAAATAACACTTATGGAATCATGTAGTAACCAAAAATGTGTTAAACAAATCAATGTATTTTTTATATTTGAGATTTGTCGAAGTAGCCACCCTTTGCCTTGACAGATTTGCACACTCTTGGCATTCTCTCAACCAGATGCACCGCGGTAGTCACCTGGAATAACATTTCAATTAACAGGTGTGCCTTGTTAAAAGTTAATTTGTGGAATTCCTTAATGCGTTTGAGCCAATCAGTAGTGTTGTGACAAGGTAGGGTTGGTATACAGAAGATAGCTTATTTGGTAAAAGTACATATTATGGCAAGAACAGCTCAAATAAGCAAAGAGAAACAAGTCCATCATTACTTTAAGACATGAAGGTCAGTCAAACCGGAAAAGTGCAGTCGCAAAAACCATCAAGCGCAATGTTGAAACTGGCTCTCATGAGGACCGCCACAGAAATGAAGACCCAGAGTTACCTCTGCTGCAGAGGATAAGTTCATTAGAGTTACAAGCATCCGAAATTGCAGCCCAAATAAATGCTTCACAGAGTTCAAGTAACAGACACATCTCAACATCAACTGTTCCTTGTTTGGATGTCTTCACTATTATTCTACAATGTAGAAAATAGTAAAATTAAAGAAAAACCCTTGAATGAGTAGGAGTGTCCAAACTTTTGACTGGGACTGTATATATAAATGATTGAATTATTTACAGTACCATAAGGGCACAAACAACTATCATCAAGCTAGCAAGAAGCAAGACAAGAACAAAACTCACTTGGCGAGTGGGAGGGCAAAGGTAGACCCTTATCTGTGCCTGGTAAATAAGCTAATATACTGTAACCTACATGTACAACAGTATCCTCTTGTAGCAACCACTAACGAGAAAGAATGTGTAGTACAATACTGTAGTTGTTATCGTTACTCTACGACAACAGAGTTGTGCTGTCTGTTTTAATGGAAACAGGAAGCGTCTTGTGTTCACATACTGGGCTCATTCTGCTACAGACCTTGATGTTTGAACGGCATCTCTTTCTGCCATGTTGCCACATGCTCTGAGCGTGACCTCAGCTGCACAGAGGACAAATTGTGTGTGTGTGTGTGTCACAGATTCCTGCGCTACCCATGCACTGGGTCGTTGACCAGTGCTCCAAAGGGGGTTGGGTCTGTTTGTGCTTTGAGTGTGTGTGTGTGTGTGTGTCATGGACAGGGATGTGTGTGTTCAGGGTTAGCCGGGCAGAGGATAGGGGTGGCTGGGATTGGTTGGTGTGTGGCGGTTATATGTGTGTGTATTAGACACAGTAACTATTGGGGACGACTCAATTCAAGAGCCGCAGTGTCTGGTCCTAATTATTATCAGGACCAAAACACACAAAAACTAAAAACTAAAAGGTTTTGTACATTCCTTCACCGTGACTAGGTGCGCAAGTCCAAAGACAACAGCTCAAATACTTTATTGACAGATCAGGGCTTTTATCCACATTACTGTATCTCAGCTTCATTTGTTTTCCCCTGAAGTCACTAAAGTCTCCAATAAGCAGATTGTCTCGTTGGCTTTGAAGCCATTACCACGTAGGGATTAGGGGGTTTGCTTCCTAGTTTTTCTGAGAGAGTTATTTTAAAGAGAGGGATATTTTGAGCAAAAAGAGAGGCCATTTTTGTCTCCTTGTGTCATTCTGTCCTTATTTGCTTTATAATCACTTTTCAAGAGCTCCTCGGAAAAAAAATGCATCAATCATTTGAAGTCCCTGGCAGCTGAGGCAGGTAATGTCTGCCCCCCACCCAAAAAATCAAACCACACAAGAAAAACAAACATTTCTAAAATGAAGACGTGAACATATTTTTTTCTGTTTTGCGGTGTTGCAGTGAGTGCCCCGTGGGCTCTGTGTCTGAGTTTGTCCATGACATCTAATAGGTCTGTGCCTGCAGCGTTGTGGGTATTATGAGTGCATTTAGTGTAAACACTCTTTGTGTCTTTGACTGGCACCTTAATGTGTTTGTCTATGGCTGTTGAACGTGTGTTTCCCCCTCGTGTTTACTGTACATGTCTGAGGCGTCTGTCTGTTGGAGTGTTGTTTATATCGGGCAGCGGGTGTGTACGGTAGACTGGCTCAGGACACAGAGGTCGGCTAGTAAACTGCTGGAACACTCATGACTCATGGCAGCCAACCTTGGCAGTGACCAGGACGTGGGTCGTTGGTTGTGATACCATCTCCTGGCCTGTGGGGATAGTAGGGGTTTCTGCAGCCCGCTGGATGGTGTGTGTTTGATGTGGCCATTCAAACAGAGGTGAGGGGCCGTGGCTTCTGTTTGGCACCTCCAGGATCTAGGAGATTAGCACCTCTTTTCCAAATGTCCCTTCTGAGTGTATCCAGGTCATTTAGGCTTCCAGACACGAGGAGCTCTGGAGACATGCAGTCACATTCAAAACATCAACAGCCATTTTTCTGTTGTGGATAATGTTAGAACAACATATACTGACTCTGAACAGATGCACTGCATATCTGAGACAGTCTTCCAAGCTTTAGGAGCTTTTAGGAACAGTTTAAGAACATGATGATCACCTGTGTTGTGTAGGTTCTATATATATATATATATTTAGAAACTGGGTGGTTCGAGCCCTGAATGCTGATTGGCTGATAGCCGTGGTATATCAGACCGTATACCACAGGTATGACAAAACACTTATTTTTAGTGTTATAATTACATTGGTAAACAGTTTATAATAGCAATAAGGCACCTCAGGGGTTTGTGATAGATGACCAATGTACCACAGCTAAGGGCTGTGTCCAGGCACTCTGCGTTGCGTCGTGCTTAAGAACAGCCCTTAGTCGTGGTATATTGGCTATATACCACACCCCCCGGGCCTTAATGCTTAAATATATAAATGTCCTTGTTTTTGAAAGAAAACCACATTTTTTGTCAGTTAAAATAACATCAAATTGATCAGACATACAGTGTAGACATTGTTAATGTTGTAAATGACTATTGTAGCTGGAAACAACAGATTTGTTGATGGAATATCTACACAGGCATACAGAGGCCCATTATCAGCAACTATCACTCCTGTTTTCCAATGCCACGTTGTGTTAGCTAATCAAAGTTTATTATTTTAAAATGCTAATTGATCATTAGAAAACACTTTAGCAATTATGTTATCACAGCTGAAAACTGATTAAAGAAGCAATAAAACTGGCCTTCTTTAGTTGAGTATCTGGAGCATCAGCATTTGTGGGTTCGATTACAGGCTCAAAATGACCAGAAACAAAGAACTTTCTTCTGAAACTCGTCAGCCTATTCTTGTTCTGAGAAATGAAGGCTATTCCATGTGACAAATTGCCAAGAAACTGAAGATCTCGTACAACGCTGTGTACTACTCCCTTCACAGAACAGAGCAAACTGGCTCTAACCAGAATAGAAAGAGGAGTGGGAGGCCCCGGTGCACAACTGAGCAAGAAGACAAGTACATTAGAGTGTCTAGTTTGAGAAACAGACGCCTCACAAGTCCTCAACTGGCAGCTTCTAGGCAGAGTTGCAAAGAAAAAGCCATATCTCAGACTGGCCAATATAAAGAAAATATTAAGATGGGAAAAAGAACACAGAGGAACTCTGCCTAGAAGGCCAGCATCCCAGAGTCGCCTCTTCACTGTTGACGTTGAGACTGGTGTTTTGTGGGTACTATTTATTGAAGCTGTCAGTTGAGGATTTGTGAGGCATCTGTTTGTGTCAAGAACTGCAATGCTGCTGGGGCTTTCACACTCAACAGTTTCCAGTGTGTATCAAGAATGGTCCATCCCCCAAAGGACATCCATCCAACTTGACACAACTGCGGGATGCATTGGAGTCAACATGGGCCAGCATCCCTGTGGAACGCTTGCGACATCATGTAGAGTCCATGCCCCGATGAATTGAGGCTGTTCTGAGGGCAAAAGGGGATGAAACTCAATATTAGGAAGGTGTTCCTAATGCTTTGTACACCCAGTGTATGTCTGTGTGTATGTTTCCCCACAGACTTCTCAGGGGGTGCAGGTGAACTGTTTCCGTACACTGGGGGACCTGGTGTTGGGGTACCAGTACCCCCATAAGGGTCTGGTCACCCCTCTGCTGTACCCTGTGGGGAGGGACATGGAGCCTGGGGATGAGAGCTCAGGTGATGATGAGAAGCCAGGGCTGGTGTGGAGTCCCAGCCCATTCCCAGTCTCGGTCAGTATAGCTCCCCCCACTGGACTCCCTGTGACCCCGTCCCCACACCTCCTCTTCCTCCACAGGCTACAGGAGCTCAACACATCCAGGTACAGAAGTCCCCATCACACACCATGAGTATATAGATGTACAAAATGTGTAATATTGGTCTGGGGATTTAGAGATGAAAGTACTTTAGCACTTTCCTGTGGTGTCTCTCTTCAACTTGCTTGAGTGGTGTTTGTGGTCCCCTGGTTTCACAGCATGGCAGGTGAGGTGGTTGGGCTGCTCAGTGAGTATCTGCGCAGTGAGCTGCCTCTGGATGTGGAGGGTCTACGTAGAGGAGCAACAGGCCTACGCCATCTACACCAAACCCTGGGCACCGCATGCCAGGGGCTCAACAGGTGGGTTTCACCATGTTATTACTGCTATTACAGTTCAAGTGATCTGCGTCATTTGGTGTTTGGGATGTGATGGCTTTGTTGGTTATCATGAGGAGAAAATGAAATGGATTCTCTGATCCACAGTGAGATTGACCTGATCATGTCCAGTTTGGAGACGCTGGCCAAAGTGTTTGACCATCCTATCTGCCCTTTAACCTCCACCAAGCCACAGGTACATCCCTTTTGTGATATATCCTGTTTGACCTGTCCTGTCTGTCCTGTGAGTCCTGTCTGTCCTGTCCTGTCTGTCTGTCCTGTCTGTCCTGTCCTGTCTGTCCTGCCCTGTCTGTCTGTCCTGTCTGTCCTGTCCTGTCTGTCCTGCCCTGTCTATCTTTCCCTGTCCTGTCTGTCCTGTCATGTCTGTCCTACCCTGTCTGTCCTGTCTGTCCTGTTCTGTCTGTCCTGTCTGTCCTACCCTGTCTGTCCTGTCTGTCCTGTCCTGTCTGTCCTGCCCGTCAGTCATACCTTGTCTGTAACCCTCTGTCTACTCTACTATGGTCCACAGGGGACCTGCAAACTAAAAAGACAAAAAATAATGGAAATCTGCTTTGTTACGCCCTCTAGTGCACCAATTGAAAATAAAAATGCTCTATGTTCCCTTCATGGGGTACAATATACAGTACACTGAGTGTAAAAAACATTAAGGACACCTGCTCTTTCCTTGACATAGACTGACCAGGTGAATCCAGGTGAAAACTACGATCCCTTATTGATGTCACTTGTTAAATCCACTTCAATCAGTGTAGATGAAGGAGAGCAGACAGGTTAAAGAAGGATTTTTAATCCTTGAGACCATTGAGACATTGATTGTGTATGTATGCTAGTCAGAGGGTGAATGGGCAAGACAAAATATTTAAGTGCCTTTGAACAGGGTATGGTAGTAGGTGCCAGGAGCACCGTTTGTGTCACGAACTGCAACGCGGCTGGGTTTTTCACTCTCAACAGTATCCCGTGTGTATCAAGAATGGTCCACCACCCAAAGGACATCCAGCCAACTTGACACAACTGTGGGAAGCACTGGAGTCAACATGTGGCAGCATCCCTGTGGAACGCTTTCGACACCTTGTAGAGTCCATGCCCCGACGAATTGAGGCAGTTCTGAGGGCAAAGGGGGGTGAAACTCAAATATTAGGAAGTTGTTCCTAATGCTTTGTACACTCAGTGTATGTCCATCTGTATTCCACATAGCACACAGCAACTTACTATATTAATGTACCTCCTTTCAGAACACGGGTAGAGGTCCAGACATGGAGTTGGACAGCCTGCTGTGTAAGATCTCTGTCCTGGTCAGCCTGCTCTCCTCCCTGGAGAAGAGGGTATGTACCCACATACTCACACACTACCCGCCCAGTACATATCAGTCTTAGTTTCATGGTCTAGACCAGTGGTTCCCAAGGACCACTGCGTGTACTTGGCTTATTAATAGAGGGTACTTGAGAAGACTCACGATTGGCAAAATGCACATGAGGTGGTACTTCAGGGGTACTCAGGGCAGAGGAAAATTCAGTTGGCGGTACAGGAACCGAAACAGGTTGGGGACCACTGGTCTATACAGTCTGAC